>NC_056731.1:1940552329-1940574368 GCF_019279795.1 Protopterus annectens
CTTGGGAAATGAGCCCCAAAATCCAAACCCTTCTCTTGTCCGACTTTTTAGGAGCACCTTGGGAAGGAGGCAGTGGTGGAAAGGCATAAACTGTTAGGGTTTCCAGCTGAATGACAACATCCACTTTCCATGCTTGCAGTGATAAGTCCTTGTGCAGAATCTCTGTAGTTGGCAGTTGAGAGGGGAGGCAAAAATATCTATGTCTGGGCATCCCCATTTCCTTGTTATCATGCTGAAGACCTGTGAATTTAGTTTCCACTCGGAGGGTGAGGTCCATGAGGCTTCTGCTAGTTCATCTGTCAGAGTATTTTTCTTTCCTGGCAGGAATTGTGCCTGCAGATGTACTTGATAGGTCAGTGCTGTGTTCCACAAAGACATGACTTGCCTGCAGAGGGTAGAATGTGCCTTGCTTGCATTTATGTACCACATAACTGTAGTATTGTCCGTCTTTAGTAATAGTTGTCCTGGATGTAGTAGCTCCTTGAAGGCTGTCAGGGCATTCTGTACAACTAGCATCTCTTTGATTGATGTGAAGATGCATTTGGTCGAGGCCACATGCCCGAATATGTTTTCCTGCGTGTGCCCCAGGCATAATCCGATGCATCTGTTGTTAGTGTCTGCCTGGCTGTGGGTAAAGTGAAAGGCTGCACCTTGTTGTGGTGACAGGCCAGTGCCCACCATCGAAACTCCTGTTGCAGGCAGGGAATAAGAGTTATTACTGTTTCCAGGCTGTGACAATGTTGAGTCCAAACACTTTTTAGATACCACTGTAGTTTCCTCATATGCAGTCTTGCATATGGAATTAGCAGGGCATACATGAGCCCAGGGCCTGCAGAATTTTTCTTGCAGGGAGCTGGGTCTTTGTTGCCATCAGTTGAAAGTATTGAGTCAGTTGCCTTTGTTTGTCTGGCGTGAGATAAGCCATCTGGGCAGTTGTATTTAAGCCTGCACCCAGGAATATTATCTCTTGAGGGGGCACTAGTTTTGATTTATTTTCGTTTACTGTGTACCCTAGGCAAATTAGTAATTTTTACAAATGCCAGATGCTTTAGTAGAATGTCCTTGCTCTTTGCTTGAATAAGGCAGTCGTCCAAGTAAGGATATATTTGAATTCCTTTTTGTCTGCAAAATGCAATTACTGGTGCCAGGCATTTTGTGAAGACCCTGGGCTTGATAGATAAGCCAAAGGGCAGTGCAGAGAATTGGTAATGCATTGAGCCTGCTATGAATCTGAGGTATCTTCTGCAAGTTTGTCTGATTGGGACATGCAGGTATGCCTCCTTGAGGTCCAAAGTAACTAGCCAAGCTTTCTTGCCCAGCATGGGTAGAAACTGCTGAAGTGTTAACATTTTGAATTTTGGAACATCCAGGAAAGTATTTAGGACTGACAGGTCCAGTATTGGTCTCCGGGTGTTGTCCTTTCTGGGTACTACGAAAAGTCTTGAGTAAAATCTTTGCCCCTGTTCTTGCTGTGGTACTCTTTGAATAGCTCCCATGTCCATGAGAGCAGCAATTTGTTTTTGTGCCTCTGCCCATTGGTTCTGTGGCAGGTCTGGCATACCTCTTGATTTTGGAAGTGTGTGAAAGTGGATCCTGTAGCCTTGAGAAACAATATTCCGTACCCATTTGTCCTGGGTGATTATGTGCCAATTTGTTGAGAAATGTGGTAGCTTTCCCCCCTAGGGGTGCTGCCAAAAGGTAAGTGCTTGGCATCTGTAGAGGGAAGTCATTGGGACTGTTTCCTATAAGGTTGTAATTTGTCTTTCCCTCCTTTGGGAGCTGAAGCATCCCATTGTTTAGGTCTGTAGGAGCCTTGGGGCTGAGATCTGCCTCTTGGGCATCTGTATCTGCCTCTTTGTGGCCTGTCTGACACTGGAAAGGACCAATTTTTTGAAGGCCAGTTTCTGCTGAACCTGGGTGGTTGAACCTGTAAGAAATCCTTTACTGTCTGCATTGATTTTGCTTTATCCTCCATTTTCTTTAACACCTCTTCTGCCTTAACACCAAACAAAGTATCATGCTGTAGTGGAGCATCCAATAATTTAACTTTAACATGGCCAGGTAAATTTTGTTCTTTCAACCAAGCATACCTTCGAATAACAGAGCCTGTAACTGAGGCTCTACAAGAAGCCTCTAATGAATCAAAACCACATTGTAAAGTATGCTTTCCCACTTGTTCAGCTGCATGCAATGACATGAGATACTGTTGATATTTAAGCATGTGAAACTGGCAATTTAAAGCCCTTACAGCTAAAGTAGCAGAAGTGCAAACTTTTTTCCCCCATCAGTCCAGAGCTCTGGAATCTCTATCCGAGGGGACAGGATTTTTAGCAGTGGAAGCCTTAACCACTTTAAGACCCTGAGAAATTGTTTCTGGGTCTGCAGTATGGTTTTTGTAAAGAAATTTGTGAGAGTCAGGGACCCTGTAGTACCTGTCTGGCTTGACTGGTGCAGAATCAGAAGTCAGACTGGATTCAGAAAAAACATCATCAACAATATCAAGCACAGGGGGAATAGCCAGGGGCCTGTGCTGAGGCAATAAAAAAGTCTCAGCCTTTTCATGGATTCGGAATAATCCTGGCTCTCCCAATGAAAATGCTCCCTCATGGTGTGCAGGGTTTCCCCAAAAGAATAACCCTCCGGCGGAGAGGCTAAAGGTATAGACTCTTCTGCATCAGAGTCCTCATAGGGAGGGGAGGGAGAGAGTATCCCTGGTCAGAAGAGGAATCAGAGGAAATAGAAACCTGGTCAGAGGAATCATAGTCAGTGTCCTGCCTAGGCCTTTTGTCAGGAGGGGGATGGGAACCCCTGATTAAAGTAATTAGGTCTTCGGCCATTTTAAGCATCTGTTTCTTTGGCATGGATGACTGTTCAGTAGAATGTTGAACTTGTTTCCTTGTCTTTAATGGTGATTTTAACTTTGCCTTGGCTGCTGTGGTGGGCTTAATTGTAAGCTGTGAAGGTCTGAAAACACCCTCAGAAGCCAATGCCTGCTCAGCGGCTCCGGACCCATCTGAGGGAATAGTTTCCGTAGGCCCAATACCTTGGGTTTCCACAGGCCCCTGTGTCTCCATGTGGCTGTCGGATAGGGCCTGTGGCTCTGAGGTAGCGGGTTGTCAGGGGCTTCGAAAGTGCCTCACTGAGAACCGGTGACTGGCCTAGAAGAAGCTTTGTCGTCGGTTTTGGACCTCGGATGCCTATCCATTTCTTTGTCTTTGTGTTTTTTTTAAATTCCGGTCGTCTGTTGTTCCGACAGCATTATGTAATTAAACCTTCGGCCAAAATAATGTAAAGCAAAATCAAACCGACGTTTGATAGTGCGTTTGTTGAATCTAGCACAAAACCGACAACTAGTAACGTTGTGGTCAGGGCCTAAGCAAGGAATACGGTAAGAGTGAAAGTCCTTATGAGGTATTTGCTTCCCACAAGAAATACAATTATTAACTTTTACTGACATCGGTCTGGAGCAAGAAAAAGTTTCCCCAACAGGGTACTTAGCTTTATTGAAGACTTTGGTTCTGAAACTCAATTTCGAAAATCTCAGGAGTCGGCCGACCGGCACTTGCGAACTGCTTTTGCTTCAGGCACTGCGCAGCAAGAAAGACTGAAGAAAATGGCGTCGGTTGCATCTTTTATACCCCTGGCGCACTGACATCAGGGAAGAGGCAACAGCAACCGACGCCGGACCAAGACTTTGGAACATGGGCCGACTGTGGGTAACCTGCCGGCAGATAACCGAAGTGTAATGACTGCAACAGTGAAACACGATGAACATCTTAGTGGTTATCCCTTTGTTTATAAAAAAGGTTTTTGTTTCATTGTGATTACATTTCAGACCCGAAGTCTTTTCAAAACAGTCCACAGAGCTAACTATATGATCCAACAAGAGTTCAATATTACCACTGGTAAGCAGAATGTTATCAGCAAAAAACTGAATTTTAGAAAACAAAATTCCATTTTAAAACCTTTAATGTTTATGTTAGATCTTATACAGTTAGCAAACAGCTCTATAATAGTACAAATAGCAAATGATTTAAAGGGCATCCCTGTTTGATACCTTTTAAGAGATATCAAAAGGGCTAGATATAAAGGAGTATATTTTGACAAAAGACACTGGGTTATCATGAAGCTTTTTAATTAACTTTATGAAATCAGTGGAAAAGTTACATTCATTTAGTACTATGAGCAAGTATGACCAATTCACAGAGTCAAAAGCTTTATCCATATCTAAGCTTATGTATAACTTTATTTTTGTTTGCCACATCAAAAAAAAAAAAGTCTTGTATAACCTTGAGCTTTCCTATTACCTATAAACCCATTCTGATCTTCATTTACTAAACCAATGAGCATTTGGTTTAATCTTTTTGCTAATACAGACATGAAAATATTGTAGTCTACATTTAAAAGTGATATAGGCTGATAAGAACACAAAGCAGGGTCCTTAACTGATTTTAAAAAAAGGGTGTAATAAGAGACTATCTCCATGATGGGGGGAAATTAGATGTACTCTTAACTTCTTTCAAATGCATTTAATAAACATTTTAAAATATCAGGTAAAAGTTTACACAGCTCAGGAATTATCCCATCTATGCCTGGTGCTTTATTAGTTTTAAGACTTATAATTTGGTCTTTTAATTCCTTAAAGGAAAACTACTCATCAGTCTTGCTTTTCTGTTCTTTTGATAGTTTAGTATGTATGCATTCTTTAAAAAATATCCAATAATTTGATGTTACTCAGATTTGACTTCTTTTATTAATTTCTTCAAAATATTTGCTAAAACATTTTAATACACCTTTCAGATCCGTAGCTTTAATAGTATTTTCCCGATCTAATAACTATTCTATGAGGGTTCTTGGGCTTTACTGAATACAACCAATTTATTTTTTCAAGATTTATGGAAAACTTATGATACAAGATTTCTAGGTATTTCTGATTTAGAGTTTTCAACTGTGGTCTTGCAGCTTTATCACTGTGTTATATTTCAACTTGGAAAACACTTAACACTTTACCCAAATCCTTTCTTTTACAAACATACCAGTTCCTTACTTTACCAAATAAGTAAGCTTTTAACATGTCCTGTACTATTACATCAGTGACCTCATCATTATTGTTAAATTCCATAAACTGATTCATCTCTTTTAATAGCCATTCATTAAAGCCTTTTAATTTAGTTATATACGGTGGGAGTCTTTGGCAAGAAATTAAATTGTTCTGACTCAATTTAAATGTAATAGCACTGAGATAAGAAACATGAACCTATTAGTACCGGCTCTATTTTGGACTATAATGTATTTGACACCAATACTTCATCAATATTGGTTTGAAATTTCCAAAATGTAAAAGAACAGCAAGTATATTTTAAAGAATCATCTAGTTTTAAATCTGATATCTCTCATATACATTGTATTGATATAGTGATTTAAATGTTTGGCTACTGAAGACAACTTGATTTGCTTAACATTTGTAGTGCCTTTGTCTGACAGGATGCAGTTAAAATCATCAGCTCTCAACATGTCTTCTTTAGAGTACAGTGTTATAACAGCCACATATTTAACTATTTTAGAACCAATCCCAAGGATCCAATAGGTTTTTATAATGGTACAGTATTTTTTATCAATTTCTATTACCGCCAATCCAGGCATACCGTTTTGTCAGAATAGGAATCCACTATTCTAGGTAGACCTGTACTTTCTGGATTTAAGTATCTTTGCTTTTTTTTTTCACTTGGAATAGCTTCTGTAGCTTACCCTGAACTAGCTTGAACTGTTTTTTAACTGTTTGCTGCATTATTTTAAAATCTGCACTTAAAGTTGCATTTTAGTCTAATCTGATCGAAAGTTTGTTTATTTGTTTAATTTAACTGTTGAGGCTGCCCATTAAAGTGTGCTAGCCTGTGTAACTGATTTATCACTGTTTCTGCATTTTCTGTGTGTTTCTATCAAAAAAACAAAAAAAATAATCCTTGTTTTCCCGCCTCTCCTTGACTAGTTTAGACCAGTTTACAGGCATTGCTGTATTCTGGGCTGTGGTGTAGTTCCTGTATTGTCCATTACCTTACTTGGATAGAAGGAAGTTTCTTTGCTCACCAGTGGGAGTGGGGAGCCTTGAGCAGCCTACCTGTCCCTGTAGGAAGTGACCTCAGCACAAGAAGCTGTAGTAATTGGTCGTTTTGGACCATTTCTAGCTCTTTTGTAGTTCACTGTTTAAAATCCGCCTCGGCGTTTTTTTCTGGCTATACTGCTCAGGCAAGCTCCTCATGGTCCTGCAGAGTGGTCCTAGCAGCAGGGAACTCAGAAAAGCGACTACTTTCTGGATTTAAGTATCTTTGCTTTTTTTCACTTGGAAAAGCTTCTGTAGCTTACCCTGAACTAGCTTGAACTGTTTTTTAACTGTTTGCTGCATTATTTTAAAATCTGCACTTAGTTACATTTTAGTCGAATTTGATCGAAAGTTTGTTTGTTTAATTTAACTGTTGAGGCTGCCCACTAAAGTGTGCTAGCCTGTGTAACTGATTTATAACTGTTTCTGCATTTTCTGTGTGTTTCTATCAAAAAAAAAATAATAATCCTTGTTTTCCCGCCTCTCCTCGACTAGTTTAGACCAGTTTACAGGCATTGCTGTATTCTGGGCTGAGGTGTAGTTCCTGTGTTGTCCATTACCTTACTTGGATAGAAGGAAGTTTCTTTGCTCACCAGTGGGAGTGGGGAGCCTTGAGCAACCTACCTGTCCCTGTAGGAATTGACCTCAGCACAAGAAGCTGTAGTAATTGGTTGTTTTGGACCATTTCTAGCTCTTTTGTAGTTCACTGTTTAAAATCCGCCTCGGCGTTTTTTTCTGGCTATACTGCTCAGACAAGCTCCTCGTGGTCCTGCAGAGTGGTCCTAGCAGCAGGGAACTCAGAAAAGCGACTACTTTCTGGATTTAAGTATCTTTGCTTTTTTTTACTTGGAATAGCTTCTGTAGCTTACCCTGAACTAGCTTGAACTGTTTTTTTAACTGTTTGCTGCATTATTTTAAAATCTGCACTTAGTTACATTTTAGTCGAATTTGATCGAAAGTTTGTTTGTTTGTTTAATTTAACTGTTGAGGCTGCCCACTAAAGTGTGCTAGCCTGTGTAACTGATTTATCACCGTTTCTGCATTTTCTGTGTGTTTCTATCAAAAAAAATAAATAAATAATCCTTGTTTTCCCGCCTCTCCTCGACTAGTTTAGACCAGTTTACAAGCATTGCTGTATTCTGGGCTGTGGTGTAGTTCCTGTGTTGTCCATTACCTTACTTGGATAGAAGGAAGTTTCTTTGCTCACCAGTGGGAGTGGGGAGCCTTGAGCAACCTACCTGTCCCTGTAGGAAGTGACCTCAGCACAAGAAGCTGTAGTAATTGGTTGTTTTGGACCATTTCTAGCTCTTTTGTAGTTCACTGTTTAAAATTCGCGTTTGCACAGCTTTATGGTTGTCATAACAGCGCCCGGTTAAACTTCTTCTGGCTCCAGGTCTGCTCTTCAAATTTTCCCTTAAGGAAGCTCTACTCTTAGTATAATCAGACTACTCACTATATTATAAGCCTAGCACTTGTTCTCAATACTTCTCTACTAAGTAAGCACTCTCGTACTAAGTAAAGCACTACATCTACTTACCACCCTTGTGAATATCCACTTCCTTAAAGGTACAGCACTCCCTTATACTGTTCTAGCATGTCGAGTGGTAGATTACTGGCGTCCTCTCCAGTTCAGCTGGTCAATCTGGGTATCTTGAGACAATGCTACAATTGTCTCATGTACACAGACAACCCTCTCCTCCTCCCAACAAACACAAATACATGTGAGAGATGCAACTATATAGCCAAACTGGAGGCTGAACTCTCTCAACTCAGGGCTGGCATGACCAGACAGGAGGAGATGGTAACCACACACAACAATCCCAGTCCCACATAGACCTACCACAACTGCAAACCAAACACATAAAACACAAAGACATACTCGGGCTCTAATAAAAAACTTACCAAAACAACAGAGGCTCCCACAGCAGACATCCAAAAATCCACCACCTCAAAACAAAACACATGCAACACATACTTCAATAAATCAGTGTCAACCAATCACAGCCCTTAAGGCCAAACACCTTGCCTGATACACTAGTAATAGGTGACTCTATAGTCAGACACACTGATGTCCCGCTGACCAGGCTGAACAAGGAGAGGGTGACTGTGAGCTGTCTATCGGGAGCTAGGATCCGCCACATAACACACGCACTCAAGTCACTCCAAAGCAAGTACAAATATGACTCCGTCATTGTCCATGCTGGTGTGAATGACCTGAGACGTACCTCCCTGGACTACATAAAAAGAGACATAGAGGAGCTCTCAGATTAAGTAGCCCAGGCTGGTATGACCCTGACCCTGAGCAGCATCTTGCCCTCACCAAGAATGATACCACAATACAAAGACAAGATGATCAGCTTTAATAATTGGCTCAAGTACTAGTGTCATTCTAAGGGGATCCAATGTCCGTCTGCCTGGGATGACATGTTGGACAAGCCACGCTGCTGCGCAAGGGATGGCTTACACCTGTCACCACTGGGCTTCCGGATATTGGCTAAGGCTCTTGCCACCCCCATAGTGCCTTTTTTAGGCAAGGCTCAAAAGACAAACCCACCTCCTTAGAAAACAAAAATGGAAAAAAAATAAGGGTAATGCTGCTCAATGCCAGAAGTCTAAATCTCAAGATGCAGGCACTTGATGCACTCCTCAGCATGGAGAACATAGACGTCTGTGCAGTAACTGAAACCTGGTTCAAGGCTCCTGATAGCACCCCAGAGCTACCAGGCTATACCTCGTATCATGCTTTTCGGCCCCAAAACTCTGGCCGAACCACAAAGGGAGGGGGAGGGTCCATATTCATCAAGGACACCCACACCTCCAGGTTAGTAGCAACACAAAGCATCAGAGACCATACAGGTGCAACTAACCATAGGCAAAACTGCTATACAACTGGTAACATGTTACAGACCACCCTCCCAATCTCAAGAACCCCACTCAGCCTTCCTGAAGACATTGGAGGATATGAATGCATCACAAAATACCATCATACTGGGAGACTTCAACTACCCAAACATAGATTGGGTACATTATTCTAGCCCTAATACCCTAGCACAAAGGTTCCTGGAATTCATAAATTCAAATGCACTGGAACAACTAGTCACCTCTCCCACTAGGGGAGATAATATACTAGACCTGATCCATCACAAACATGGGGACAAAATGCTCCACACGGAGTATACCCTCACTAGTGAGATCTGACCACAAACTAATCACCCTGGATATACATATCCTACCTCCACCCCAGCACAAAAGACCACAGTGAAAAACTTCTCAAAAGCAGACTTCACTCTTCTTAAGACTGAGATGGTATCCTTTAAGCCCACTGTGCCAGTGGATACCACATCCCACAATGCGAATCCTTCACAAATGCTTTCTATGGACATCTCCAAGAATGCATGGATCATGCAATCCCAAATAAATCCAAGTCCCTCTCCACCAAAGGTAAGCGTCCTGTCTGGTGGACCTCAGCCATAAACAAATTGTATAACAAAAGAAGGAAGCTACTCAGCGTCAGAGCAAAATCCCATGAAGGGAAGACATCTCTGATCAACATTAGCAGAAAACTACGTTCTCTCATAAAACATCCAAGGTCAACTTTGAGAGAAAAATCGCTAAGGACACTAAAGATAACCACAAAGCCTTCTTCAGCTATGTTAGAAACCTGGAAACCCTCAGATATGCTCAGAGTTAGTTCACAACAACAAAAAATACACTGAACCCACAGATATTGCCAACATTCTGGCTGACAGGTTCAGTGCAAATTTCTCCCCTCCCTTACCCCCAAAAGAAGAAATACTTATCCCAGCTGAATGTAATCTCCCTGTCATCTCAGATGTCCAAGTGAGAACCGCCCTAAACAAAGCAAAAAACACAGCATTAATGGGACCTGACGGTATCCCGGGTTGCGTGTTACGTGAACTCCAAGAGAAGCTAAACCCACACATAAAAATGCTATTTAACCTTAGCCTTAACTTTGGGATATGTACCTGAACACTGGCGTACAGCAACAGTGGTCCCACTCCACAAGGGGGGTGCCTCTACAGACCCTGGAAACTACCGCCCCATAAGCTTAACCAGCCTGGTCTGCAAAGCTATGGAAAGAATCATTATGGAACTCATAAACAGAGACATAGGGGACCTACAGACACTTGAACCCACCCAGTTCGGCTTTGTAAAGGGCAGATCCTGCCTTTTAAAAGTACAGTTTTGTACCTACCATAAATGTAGATGTTCGAAGATCCACATTGCTGCAGTCCTTACATATGGGTAGTTCGCTGTCCTCGGTCGGCCCGAATATCAAAGTATTAGGCTGACATCGGTCAAGGCGCTTAAGACTGACATCAGGACGTCAGGGTACAAATGCGCATGACCGACGTCATATCCTCAGTCTTTTCTTGCCCCAGATGTCAGAAGACCCTAAAAAGAAAGGCCAAAACCAAAGACAGCAAAAACAACCAACCACCCTTGCACTAATCATATGTACAATATATACAATATCCACAATATTCACAACCCAAACCACACAACCGCCTCTAACTACAGAGGGAAGGAGGGAGGGAATTGGACTGCAGCAATGTGGATCTTCGAACATCTACAATTATGGTAGGTACAAAACTGTACTATGTTCTTCATCTCACATTGCTGCAGTCCTTACATATGGGTAGAATCCCAAAGCAGAGGTAAGGGAGGATGGCAAAACTAGAAAGCATTAGGAGCTGCCAAAATGCCCTGTAAAATTGCAGTGGCAAAACCAGCCCTAGATTTAGAGTAAAGTGGAAGGTGGTAATGCTTAGAGAAAGTATGCACTAAACTCCAAGTAGCTGCCTCCAAAATATCTTTAGTTGCCACCCCCCTTAAAAAAGCTGTAGTTAGTAGCCCTAGTGGAATGAGGCCTAATCCCAGCTGGAATCTCCTTACCATGATGGGAATAACAGAAAGCAATACAAAACCCAATCCACTTAGAAATAGTTTGTTTAGAAACAGGCTTGCCCTGAGAACCCAAAGCAAATGAAACAAATAACTGCTGAGACTGTCTGAACCCTTTAGTTCCGCTCAAATAATATCGCAACTGCCTGTGTATATCCAAAGTGTGCAAAATCTTTTCCCCTTTGTTTTGGGGGTTTGCATAAAAAGTAGGCAAATGAATAGTTTGGTTTAAAGCCACACTAGAAACCACTTTAGGCATAAAGGAAGAATTAGTACGCAAAGATACCCTATCCTTAAGGAAAATTAAGAAAGGCTCAACCGCCATAAGGGCCTGAAATTCAGAAACCCTTCTCGCAGAGGTAATGGACAACAAAAAAGCAGTCTTCCATGATAAATATTTCAACTCAGCAGTAGCTGCAGGCTCAAAAGGTTGTAGAGTGAGTTTCTCCAACACAAAATTGAGATCCCAAGCAGGAGTAGGAGCTCTACGTGGGGGTCTTATATTCTTTGCCCCTCTAAGGAATTGCTTAAACAAAGGATGAGAAAACAATGGTGGGTCACAGTCATAGTGAGCAGAAATTGCTGCAGCATGAACCTTAATAGAGGAGAAGGACAAACCTTTGTCCAGTAACTCAGTAAGATATTGAAGAGCCACACTTAAATTAGGCTTAGAAACATCAAATTCCTTTGCTGTACTCCAAAATAAAAATCTCCTCCATTTATCTGCGTACACTTTCCTTGTACTAAGCCTTCTGGCCTCCAAAATAACATTCAAAACTTGCTGTGGAAGCTGAGACCCTCCAGGGTTTAAAACAGAATATGCCAGGCTGTTAGATGTAGAGAGTGAAGTTTGACATTGAGTAAATGACTGTTCTCCTGAGACAGCAGGTGTGGAATCGAAGGCAAAGGCCATGGAGGCTCCGTATCAGACTTCTCAGTAATGGGTACCAGTGCTGTCGAGGCCAATCTGGAGCTATTAAAATCATCTTTGGCTTGTCCTGTCTGACCTTCAGGAGTACCTTTGGGAGGAGAGGCAGAGGTGGAAAGGCATACACATGAAGATTGCTCCAATTGAATGAGAGAGCATCCACTTTCCAAGCTGTGGGATGAAACCGTTTGTGCAAAACTTTGGCAGCTGGTAGTTCAGTGGAGAAGCGGACAGATCTATGTCTGGAGTTCCCCATAACACTGTCAATTTCTGAAATACATGAGGATCCAATTTCCACTCGTGGGGATCCATAATTTGTCTGCTCAACACATCTGCTAAGGAGTTCTGTGCTCGGCAGAAACCTTGCCTGAAGATTTAGCTGTAAACTGAGAGCAGTCTCCCACAAAATCATTGCTTGTCTGCATAGAGGATAAGAATCGTTCCCCTTGCTTGTTGATGTACCACATGACAGTTGTGTTGTCTGTTAGAACCAACACCTGCCCTGGAAGAAGTAAATCCTTGAAAGCTACTAATGCAAATTGGACTGCTAACATCTCCTTCAAGTTGATATGTAGATGTTGAAGTCTGGCAGGCCACGTGTCTTGTACCCACTTTCCATTTAGATGAGCTCCCCAAGCTTTGTCTGAGGCATCTGTCGTTAGAATCTGACTCGCCTCTGGCGGGTCACAGAGAGTCCTTGTTTAGGTGACATTCCTGAGCCCACCACAAAATTCCTTTTGAATGCAAGGTATTATCTGAATGACAGTGTCCATATCTTGGCAGTGCTGTGTCCATACATTTTGAGATACCATTGTAACTTCCTCATATGCAGTTTGGCATTGGGAAGCACCAGAATACAAGATGCCATGAACCCCAAGGCTTGAAGGACTGTCCTTGCAGTCAGCCTGGACTGATGAGACAATTGATGGAAGTACAGAAAGATTCTTTTGTTTGTCCGGGGTCAAAAGGCCATCTGGGATGCTGTATTCAGTCTCACACCCAGAAAGCACATGTCCTGAGAGGGTACTAGACTGGACTTTATTTCGTTCACAAAATACCCCAGGCATCTTAGCACTGCTATCACATACTGTAAATGATGAAGAAGTTCGTCCTTTTCTTGGGCCAGAATCAGGCAATCGTCCAAATAAGGATAGATCTGTATTCCTCTTAGCCTGAAGAAAGCTATCACTGGAGCCAGAACCGTGAACAATCTGGGCGCAGTAGATAAGCCAAAGGGCAATGCAGAGAACTGATAATGAGAAGTCCCAGCCCGAAACGCAGATACTTCCTGCAACTGAGCCTGATAGGAACATGAAGGTAAGCCTCCTTGAGATCCAGAGTCACCATCCAGTGATCTTTGCCCAGCAGAGGTAAAAGCTGTTGTAACGTCAACATTTTGAACTTGGGAATGTCCAGATATGTGTTGAGGATAGATAAATCCAAAATTGGTCTCCACGTGTTCCCCTTCTTTGGTACTAGGAACAGGCGAGAATAAAATCCTAGGCCCACTTCTGGCAGAGGGACGGTTGTATGGCCCCTATTTGAAGTAGCAGAGAAATTTGTTTGTGAGCCTCTAGTCTTTGCTGTGGAGGAGCGTCCGGCATGCCTTTGGAAGGAGGCAAGGTATGGAAATAAAACTTGTAACCTTGGTGTATGATATCAATACCCATCTGTCTTGGGTAATCAAACTCCAATTTTCCTTGAAGAGTGCCAACCTTCCTCCCAAAGGTGCTGCCAGGCAAAAAGGATCGGGCAGCTGAAAAGGTAGGTCATTGGGCCTGTTTACGAAAGGACTGGCCCTGCCCTCACCGAAGATTGTGCAGGTGAACTCCTGTTCTAGGTCTGAAGGAACTCTGAGCTCTGCCCTACCACGTCTAGATCTACCACTAAACTGAGAATCATAAGAAGGATACGTCCACCCCTTAGCAGGCCAATTCCTACTAAACTTGGAGGCTGAACTTGCAAAAATCTTTAACAGCCTGCATAGACTTAGCCTTGTCTTCCATTTTCTTCAAGACTGACTCCACGGTGAACCAAACAACACATCAGACTGTAAAGGAGCATCCAAAATCCTTGTCTTAACATGGTCAGATAAATTCTGATCCCTCAGCCAGGCGTGCCTGAAGAACTGAACCAGTGGCAGCCACCCTAGACGAGGCTTGTACAGCATCAAAACCACATTGTAAAGAATGCTTACCCACTTGTTCAGAGACATGCACCAAATCTTGCAATTCTTTACACTCAATGCCTTCCGCCAGAGCATCTACCTTAGACTTTAATTGAGAAAGAAGATAGTTTTGATATTTCAACATGTGAAACTGGCAATTCAAAGCCCTCATAGCTAAGGTGGAAGAAGTATAGACTTTCTTTCCCCATCTATCCAAAGCTCTGGCCTCCTTATCTGGAGGAACCGGATTTTTTACAACAGAGGCCTTGACACCCTTAGGTCCCTGACTAACAGTTTCTGGGTCCGCCCTAGGACTCTTATAAAGATATTTATGAGCCTCAGGCACCCTGTAATACCTATCCGGTTTAACAGGAGCAGGAGGCAAGAACCAGGATTAAGTGAAGCCTCTGCAAACACATCTTCCACAACATCCAGAACAGGTGGTATAGCCAAGGGCCTATGCTGGGGCAAAAGCAAAATTCCCTAAGCCTTTTCCTGGAATCAGAGAAGTCCTGACCTTCCCACTTAAAATGTTCCCTCATGGAATGAAGAGTCTCTGAAAAAGAGAAATCCTCTGGAGGAGAAGCAGAAGGAGTCGAATCATCTGCATCAGAATCAGAATAAGGAGAGTACTCCTGCAAGTCTTCAGCGAAGACTCTGAAACATCAAGCCTGCTCAAAACTCCCCAACTCTGGCTCCACCCTCGGTCTCTTATCAGGAGGGGCTCAAGAACCTCTAATCAAAGTTATTAAATCTTCTGCCATTTTAAGCATGTGCTTCTTGGGCACAGACCCTGCTGAACTAGGAGTGACACCAACAGAAGCTAAACCTGGCCTGCCCCTGGGAGAAGCCTTGGAAACAGAAGGAGAGGGCCTAACCACCCTAGGAAGGGAGGGAGTACAGTAACCTGAGAAGCCCCTTCAGCCTGGGGTGCCTCCTGAGAGGCCACATCCTGCAATATCAAAGTCTGCCCCTGGGACTCCAGAGAAGCCTCCGTCGAACCACCGGTTCCACTGACCTCTAAAGAACCGGCGTCCAGTGCGGACGACTCTTCTTGCCTGGGTTTAGCTGCTTTGTCTTTGCGCTTCTTGAAGCGGGCGCGGAGAATCCGACAGCATATTATAATTGCACCGCTTCCAAGACCAGCCTAGCACAATCTAACCTTCGCTAATAGTGCGCTTATTGAACCTAGCACAAAAGCGACACCCAACAACGTCGTGCTCAGGCCCCAAACAAGGAATACACAAGAATGATAATCCCTATGCGGTATCTGCTTCCCACAAGAAATACAGTTATTCACTTTTTCTGACATCCGGTAAACCACTGAGGCAAGAAAAACTAAAATATTCTAGCAGTACTTAGCCAACTTTGACTCGGTCTGAAACTCCGATTGAAAATTCCAGAACACCGAACGGCACTTGCAACGCTGCTTCTGCATCGGACCATGCGGCAAAAAAGACTGAGGATATGACGTCGGTCATGCGCATTTGTACCCTGACGTCCTGATGTCAGTCTTAAGCGCCTTGACCGACGTCAGCCTAATACTTTGATATTCGGGCCGACCGAGGACAGCGGACTACCCATATGTAAGGACTGCAGCAATGTGAGATGAAGAACATCCTGGTTGACTTTTTCGAAACAGTCACTAGAGCCATTGATGAGGGCAAAGCAGTCCATACAGCATACCCGGACTTGGCTAAGGCCTTCGACACAATACCCCACTCAGGCATCATAGATAAGCTCAACAGCTTAAAAGTAAACCCTTATGTCACTAGATGGGTTGCAAACTGGCTAAAGGACAGAACCCATAAAGTTAAAATCGCTGGAGCGATGTCAGACTCAAAGCCAGTCACAAGTGGTGTCCCACAGGGATCTGTCCTGGGACCCCTCTTGTTCGGCATTTATTTCTCAGATGTTAAAGCAAACATGGGAGGCTGTGGCTGACAAAGTTCGCAGATGACTGCAAACTAGGCGCCATAGTCGATACACCAGCAGACACATACATCCTACAAAAAGGCCTCACAGAAACGGACAACTGGTGCCGGAGTCACGGCCTTACACTAAATGCCAAAAAATGTATAGTCATCCCTTTGGGAAAAACAAAGTACCCACAAATTATCACATAGACAGCAACCCACTGAGTGCGGAAAAAGTAATCAGAGACCTAGGGACCCAAGTCGACAGCGACCTCTCATTTGACACCCACGTTGCCTAAGTGGTTAGAAAAACATTCTACCTTGCACACCTCATCATGAAGGGATTCACATCCAGATCCAAGGATGTCATTGTACCCCTATATTCCTCCCTCATCAGACCCATGATTGAGTACAATGCCCCATTTGGTATGTACCTCACCCAGCATTTGCAACAGCTGGAGAGACCACAAAAGTACCTCACCAAGAGGATCAAGGGTCTCCAACATATGTCTTATTCTGCCAGACTAAAGAAACTTCAGCTCTATTCAGTAGCATACCGCCTGCTCAGAGGTGATCTCTGCCTGACGTACAAGGCCATGTCCAATCAGGATCTGATTGACATGCTCCACCTCAAAACATCCAAATCCATCAGGAACACGAGAGCTAAAGACTTAAACCTTGGCACAAGTATGAATAGGACATGCTGGAGGGATAGATTCATAACCCAGAGGCTCTTCCCATGCTTTGGAACAAGATCCCAGTTCGTATTAGGCAGAGCCCCTCACTGACTCTCTTCAAGAGAAACCTTGATGAGTGGATGGGAGATCGTAAGTTTACCCCAGGGGTCACATATCTGTGTCACTGCTAGACAGGGGCACAGTAAACTAATTCTATTATAGAAGGGGACCTTCATTGTGTCACTACTAGACAGAGGCACAGTATTCTAAATATATTCTGTACATTTTTTGTACCATTTCATGGGGTGGCAAAAGCCACATCACTATGGCTAGGCTTACAAATGCCCCAGGGCAGATAGCCTAGTACTATACTATGAAACTATGAAGAGAATAACACCACCTTTTCTTTTTCAGCCAAAATGAGAGCCAATTAAAACTGAGTAATCTTTTATCAATCGATTTACATCTTTAGTCAATAAATGAGTTTCCTGTAGAATAAACAATGTCTGCTTTATGTAAAGTTAAATATTTATTTAAGCTACCCATCTTTAAAGTGTTGTTTAACCCATTTACAGTTAATGAAAGACATTTATATGCTGGCATCTACTGGAACAATGGGTACAGAAACTACAATGAAATGACTTAATGCATTAACTAATACACTAACAAAAGAACAACTTGCTATGAACACAATAAGGATAATATGAACAATTCAGAATTTAAAATATTTTTAACTTCCAAAATGGAATAAAATATTCCAGGTTGATGAAAAGTTCATATAAGCCTCTTAATACCACCACCATAATATAACCAATCATACTGTTGCTACTACTTCTGTGAAAATAAACTGAAATTTTCTACATAAATATTTTACACTTAAGATGTAAAATTACTAGAAAACAAACCAAAAAACTACACAAGGTTAATATACAAGATCTATCAAATAAATTAACTTTAAATAACTATTTAAAAATAGCATTAATTATACACAATATTTATTTATATATTGGCCATCACATTGACAATATGCTCAGACCATTCTTAATACCTGAAGTATTTATATGAATTAAGCAACGTGTTATGAGTAAATACTGCCTTTATGGTACATGTGCCTGGAATTTAACCAGAATAACACTTGCGTCCTAGATGTACATTGTACAACAGATTACCCGTATTTATGACACTTTATAAAAAGGTTATGAACCAGTACCTATATTAACATTTTGGCTATATAAAATTACTTACATCACTAAAAAAAATCATAACTAATTACACATTTTCATCTAATTTCTCACACAGACTAAAAGCTTGTGAAAACAGCTTGCACAGATTTTGGCTGTTTACATTCATACTCATTATCTAACAAGGGTAAAATACAAAACAGACCGCTAATGTCTGTATTTTATGCAGAAATGTTAGTTATCTTAATAAAAAGTACAGTTGTGTACCTACCATAAATGTAGATGTTTGAGTGTATTCACTGTTGCAGTCATTACACTTGGGTTATCCTGCTGGCAGGCTACCCGTAGTCAGCCTGAATTCCAAAGTCCTGGTCCAGCATCGGTTGCTGTTTCCTCTTCCCTGACTTCAGTGCACCAGGGCTATACAAGATGCAGCCGATGCCATTTTCTTCAGTTTTTCTTGCCCCAGAAGTCAGGTGCCCCCAAAAGGGTAGGCTATAAACATTGCTTATAAAAAACATACAGTAAAATAAACAATATCTTCATCTACAAGCAAATACACCACATAGGTTGTATAGAATAGAGAAGTACAGATAAGTCTCAGCAAAGAAAGGGGGATGGTGGGAGGGTAACCTGGACTGCAACAGTGAATACACTCGAACATCTCCATTTATGGTAGGTACACAACTGTACAGTGTTCGTGTTTCACTGTTGCAGTCATTACACTTGGGTTGAATCCCAAAGCTGAGGTTGGGCGGCTGGGTCTAAATAGAATTAGGAGTGGCTATGAGGCCCTGCAGAACTGCAGTGGCAAAGCCTGCTCTGGATTTAGAGTAAAGAGGTAAGTGTTAGTGCTTGGTAAAAGTATGCACTGAACTCCAAGTTGCAGCCTCCAAAATTTCCTTGGTTGGTACTCCTCTGAGAAAGGCTGCTGATGTGGCTGCTGCCCTGGTAGAATGTGGCCTAATGTTCTTAGGCACTGATTTGCCATGCTGTGCATAGCAGAAACGAATGCAGTGTCCTATCCATTTTGAAATAGTCTGCTTTGAGATAGCCTTTCCTTGTGATCCTGCAGCATATGGTATAAAACGTTGCTCAGTCTTTCTGAAAGCCTTAGTTTTGTCCAAGTAGAAGCGTAGCTGCCTGTGTATGTCCAAAGAATGCAGACGTCTCACCCCTTTATTCTGGGGATTTGGATAAAACGTAGGCAAATGAATGGCTTGGTTAAGAGCCACACTGGATACTACCTTTGGCATAAATGTTGGGTTTGTCCTTAGAGAAACCCTGTCCAGATGGAAAATGATAAAAGGTTCCACTGCCATTAATGCCTGTAACTCTGAGACTCTTCTTGCTGAAGTTATTGCTAGGAGCAGAGCTGTTTTCCATGATAAGAATTTTATCTCAGCTGTATTGGCTGGCTCAAAAGGAGGCAGTGTGAGCTTTTCCAAGACAAAGTTGAGGTCCCATGTAGGTATCTGTGCTCTCTTTGGGGGTCTTATGTTTTTGACCCCTCTGAGGTACTGCCTTAGCAGTGGATGTGAAAAAATAGGAGGCTCTGTATTGTAATGAGCTGAAATGGCAGAGGCATGGATCTTAACTGATGAGAAGGACAGGCCTTTGTCCAGCATCTCAGTTAGGTATTGTAAAATCTGAGGAATATTTGGAACAAGCGGTTCAATTCCTTGTGCCCGATTCCAAGCACAGAATCTCTTCCATTTTTCTGCATAAGATTTTCTGGTGCTGGGCCTCCTGGCTTCCAAAATGGCATCCATAACTGATTTAGAGAGAGGAGTGTTCTGAGTGGTTATATTATTCGCCATGCAGCCAGATTTAAGGTTCTGAGTTGGCTGTGCAGGATCTGATTGTTTTGTCAGAAGATGAGGAATTTGAAGTAAAGTCCAGGCTGGGCCTTGAGACAAGCTCTTTAAGATTGGGTACCAATGCTGGCGTGGCCAGTCTGGGGCAATCAGAATCATTGTTGGCTTCTCTTGTCTGACTTTTAGGAGTACCTTGGGAGGAGAGGCAGTGGAGGACAGGCATAAAATGTCAGGGTTTTCCAGCTGAATTATAGAGCATCCACCTTCCATGCTTGTGTGTGATAAGTCCTTGTGCAGAATCTCTGCAGTTGGCAGTTGTGAGGGGAGGCAAATAGATCTATGTCCGGGCATCCCCATTTCCTTGTTATGCTGAAGACTTGTGGATCTAGTTTCCACTCGTGAGAGTCCATGAGGTTTCTGCTTAGTTCGTCTGCCAGAGTATTTGTCTTTCTTGGCAGGAATTGTGCCTGCAGATGTATTTGATAGGTCAAGGCTGTGTTCCACAAAGTCATGGCTTGCCTGCAGAAGGGGTAGGAATGTGTGCCCCCTTGCTTGTTTATGTACCACATGACTGTAGTATTGTCCGTCTTTAGCAATAGCTGCCCTGGATGGAGTAGATCCTTGAAGGCTTTCAGGGTATTTTGTACAGCTAGCATCTCTTTCTGACTGATATGAAGATGCATTTGGCTTGCGGGCCACGTGCCCTGAATACATTTTCCCGCCATGTGTGCCCCCCAGGCATAATCCGATGCATCTGTTGTTAGTGTCTGCCTGGCTGTGGGTAAAGTGAATGGCTGTCCCTTGTTGTGGTGACAGGCCAGTGCCCACCATCGAAACTCTTGTTGCAGGCAGGGAATGAGAGTAATTATTGTTTCCAGGCAGTGGCAATATTGAGTCCAAACAAACACTTTTTAGATACCATTGTAGCTTCCTCATATGCAGTCTTGCATATGGAATTAGCAGGATGTAGGATGCCATGAAGCCCAAAGCCTGCAGAATTTTTCTTGCAGGTAACTGGGTCTTTGTTGCCATCATTTGGAAGTAATGAGTCAGTTGCCTTTGTTTGTCGGGCGTGAGATAAGCCATCTGGGGCAGTTGTATTTAAGCATGCACCCACGAATATTATCTCGAGAGGGCACTAGTTTTGATTTCTTTTCATTTACTGTGTACCCTAGGCAAATTAGTAATCTTTTTACAAACGCCAGATGCTTTAGTAGAATGTCCTTGCTCTCTGCTTGAATAAGGCAGTCGTCCAAGTAAGGATATATTTGAATTCCTTTTTGTCTGCAAAATGCAATTACTGTTGCCAGGCATTTTGTGAAGACCCTGGGCGCAGTAGATAAGCCAAAGGGCAGTGCAGGGAATTGGTAGTGCATTGAGTCAGCTATGAATCTGAGGTATATTCTGCAAGACTGTCTGATTGGGACATGCAGGTATGCCTCTTTGAAGTCCAAAGTAATGAGCCAAGCCTTCTTGCCCAGCATGGGTAGAAGTTGTTGCAGTGTCAACATTTAGAATTTTGGATTGTCCAGGAATGTATTTAGAACAAACAGGTCCAGTATTGGTCTCCAGGCTTTGCCCTTTCTGGGTACCAAGAAGTCTTGAGTAAAATCCTTGCCCCTACTCTTTGAATAGCCCTCATGTCCATGAGAGAAGAAATTTGCTTTTGAGCCTCTGCCCATTGATTGTGTGGCAGGTCTGGCATACCTTTTGCCCTTGGGAGGGTATGAAAATGGAACTTGTAACCCTGAGAAACAATGTTCAGTACCCATTTGTCCTGGGTGATCATGTGCCAATTCTCCGAGAAAAGTGCTAGTTTTCCCCCTAAGGGTGCTGCCAAAAGGTAAGTGCTTGGCATTGGCAGTGGGAAGTCATTGGGACTGTTTCCTATATGGTTGTGATTTGTCTTCTCCGCCTTTGGAGGCTGAAGCACCCCATTGTTTAGGCCTGTATGAGCCTTGGGGCTGAGATCTGCCTCTAGGGCGTCTGTATCTGCCTCTTTGTGGCCTGTCTGACACTGGAAAGGACCAATTTTTAGAAGGCCAGTTTCTGCTAAATCTGGGTGGCTGAACCTGTAAGAAATCCTTTACTGTCTGCATTGATTTTGCTTTATCCTCCATTTTCTTTAACACCTCTTCTGACTTAACACCAAACAAAGTATCATGCTGTAATGGAGCATCCAATAATTTTGCTTTAACATGATCAGGCAGACTCTGTTCCTTTAACCAAGCATGCCTTCGAATGACAGAGCCTGTAACTGCGGCCCTGCAAGAAGCCTCTAGTGAATCAAAACCACATTGCAAGGTATGCTTTCCCACTTGTTCAGC
>NC_056731.1:1940574868-1940647158 GCF_019279795.1 Protopterus annectens
ATACTGAGATGAATACTCAGTATCTTCCACTTACCAGAAGGCAGACTCAGAGGTCAGATGGGGAGGCAAATCTTTTGCACTTGAGGACAGAGGCAGTGTCACAGGCAGCCAGCCCTCCTGACAGAGGTGCAAGGACACTGACAGCCCTGGCAAAGCACTCAAACTCTTCAGCCAAAAGTCAAACAGCAAAGGACCATGGCAGCCATCTGTATGCAGGACATCATAGGTGGGCAATAAAGCCTATTAACAAGATGAGTTGGAGGCAGAGACACTGGCTGCCCTTACACAAAGTAAAGTAAATTTAATCAGAGCCAGCAAATCCACAAAAATGTTAGCGCTATCTAAATGAAATGCAGTTTACACAGACACTAGCATTAGACTGGTCCTCGAAGGATGCAGTGGAATTGGAATCTCACTATTCACTATAATGCAGCAGACAATTCTATTGAGGCCAGGCAAGACTGAGGGTGTCTGTATCCTGTTGCCTGCCTCCAAAGAGACACTGGCAGTAGGGCATAAAGCATGACATAATGGAGCTAATGGTTGTGGCTGATTATGTAAGGCCTTCTCAAGACTGATGGGGTCAAGCACATTGTCTACAAAATCATTGTCATCGTTTCACAACTCCAGAAAAATGACTCGTCTTCAAAAGCATCCTACACAGTCCTAGTCTTAAGACCAAAGATTTAATATGCCCAAACAAAGAAGATTAACAAAATAATCCTGTTTTGAAGGTCTCGAACAGCATGATCACACACTGACAGGTTATGGTACTCACCCCAAGACAAAAAAAAAAACAAAGTAAAAATCTTTCAGAGATATCTACTGACCACAGGGACACTTGACAACAGTCTTTCCCCAAAGCATCATTTCAGCCAGAAAAGATTCCCAAAAATACAAGCAAAAAAGATCAAAAAAGTGAATAAAATTTTACAATATAGGAAATTTCCAGAATAGGTACTTAAAGCAGCTCTGGAGGTTGCACAGATAAACCAAAATACAGATTTCCAATCATTCAATACCAAACAAGTACATGGTCCTCCACTTAATATCATATGATCTACTGACAACAAAGGTGGTCAATTCAGGCAGCCACAGGAATGGAAGTCAAGTGAATGATCAGATGTCCACTTGCAATGTAAATTTCATATACTATGAATACTGCAGTAGTAATACTTATATAAAACAATCGATGTACTACAGTAACACTATCAAGTAACATATGCATCAGAGGGTCCCCTTCTTCTGTTAAGAACACATTATTAAGTTATGTACTTGCCATAACTTGGCATCTGTGTTGCCTATTTTCATTCTTCCATATGAAAAGGTCTAGGATCCAATCCTTGTATCGGACTCAGTTGCCTCTACAAGACTTTGTATCTGAATTTCAAGCTCCTCTCTCTATCCATAATGCCCTATTCTAGCTCCAACTCCTCAGATCAAGTTTGCGGCTTTACCCCTATAGTATACAGATAGGACAGACAAAAGGAAAGACAGAGGCTCAAACCAGGAACATGAAGGCTCCCACATCATCCAAAGATCCTTCTAGCAATGACAAGGCCGGGGAATGGCTGGGAAGGGAAGGTGTGGAAGAATGAAAATGGATAACACAAATGCCAAGTTATTTTAAGTACATAACTTCTTAATCTGTTGTTGTCCTTTTCATTCTTCCTCACGAATGCGTCAGAGTCTCCAGCTATGTAACTCAGGGAAGGACATCCAGGGAGCACTGCTGAACCAAAGGAAGCTCTGCTTCTAGAGACAATGCCTAACTTGTAATGTGTACCAAAGGTATGAGTCTTTGACCAAGTGGCTGTAGCACAGATATCGTCAATGGAAGTTCTTGAGGAAAAAGCAGATAAGGTAGCCATAGATATAGTGGAGTGAGCTCTAGTAGGATGATGCAAATACAAACCATTTGAGAATAAATCAGTAAAATGCATTCAGTAATCCCTTTAGCCAAAGTAATTTTGGAAATTGTTTGGCCTAAGCAATTAGGGGAAAATGATACTAACAGCTGATCAGATTTCCTGTACGGTTTTGTTCTCTGAAGATAAAAATGTAGTTGTCTATGAACATCAAGAAGGTGCAACATATATTCGTCCTCATTAGCAAAATTTGGAAAGAAAATTGGCAATTGTAGACTGGTTAATGTTAGTCTCCATGGCCACTATAGGTATAAAGGAAGGGTAGGTTCTCTGGAATACCCTATCTTTATGGAAAATAATTTAAGGAGGCTTAGCCAATAAGGTCTAGGGCTCTTTTTTGCTGAAGTAACAGCTACCAAAATGATAGTTTCCCAAGAAAGAAATTTCATATTACATTTGACCACCGGTTCGAAGGGGTTTTGAATCAACCCCTGAATGACCACTGAGAGATCCGAAGGAGGAGAGGGATCCTTTACTGGAGGTCTAAGGAGAATAATTCCATTCATAAAAGGTTTAAAAACTCTGGTAGCTGTCAGAGAAAAGGATGTTTCCAGTATGGAACCTGGAAATGTCTGCCAACTGAAGTTTAATAGTAGATAAGCTAGCTTCTTTCTTAAAAAGAATAGTAAGAAAAAGAAGGGCTGAGATAGGTGCTGAGAAAGGGTCAATATTATCTTCGGAAGTTCATATAGAGAATCTTTTCCATTTGCTTTTGTAGACTTTCTTGGTGGAGGTCTTCTGAGAGGCCAAGATAATGTCAAACTGGGGAAGCGAGTCTGCACTGTCTTACTGTTGAATTTCTGATGGGCGAGATAAGAGATCTTGAACAAGCTCCAGTATCCATGGAGAAAAAGTGAGCATAGCAGAAAGGGAACCATGTCGGTCACTGCCAGAAGGGGGCAATGAGGATGACTGAGCTCTTCATACCGCTTCCTTTCTGTACAAACTTCAGGATCAGTGGAAGATGGACGCAAGCATAGAGGAGAGACCTGGGGGCCAGTCATGAATCAGAGCAACCCTTGGTGACTCCCCGGAGGGGGGATCAAAGCGAAGTACTTGCTGCACTTGTTGAGCAGAGAGGCAAATAGGTCACAGTAAGGCTGGTCCGACCAGCTGAAAATCATTTTTGCTACGGTTTGATTGAGGGACCACTCATGAGGAATCAGAATGGACTTGCTGAGTCTGCCTGCCTTTGCACTGGTTTTCCCCAGCATGTGTGTTGCAATTAGAAAGCAGTCTGAAGAGACAATCCATTCCCAGAACCTCAATGCCTCTCTGTACAATGGGCAAGATCATGTTCCTCCTTGTTTGCTGATGTACCATACTACTGACATGTTGTCTGTGTGTACTGCAATAGGCCGCAAGGGAGATCATCCTGAAAGGCTTGCAAAAGTTAGATTGCTCTCATCTCTAGAACAATGACATGTAACCTGGTCTGCAAGGGGGACCACGTGCCATGGATCATCTTTGCCTTGAAACGCCCCACCCCCACCCATGATGGGAAGCATCTTTGGTCAATGTGGCTACTGGGGGAGGAAGAGAGAACAGCCTGCCCAAAAACATGTCTGACTGGATCCACTAGTGAATACGATGATTGCAAATTGGAGTGAGCTTTATGTGAACAGATTAAGGCTGGTAAAGAATACACCACTGTACCATCAAATTCCATTGGAGGATTTGCACGAAGAATCTTCCCAGAGGAACGCGAATAATGGCAGCTGACACTGACCCAGGAGCTTGCAAAACTAGTTTGTCTGGAGGGAATGGATGAGACGGTAAGTCCCACACCTGATTTCTCAAGAATGTGATGCGATGAAGAGGTAATGAAGTCATCGGAGTAGTAGTATCCAGCTGAGTTCCTATAAATGCCAGAGTCCGTACAGGAGTGAGCTACAACTTGGCAAGATTTATCGTACTGCCTAGGGAGTTGGAGATCCGAGGCAAGTAATCCCTGGCCTGCAGGGGTTGATGCCTGATAAGTGCAGTGTGGAGCCAATCTTCAAGATAGGTAAACACCTGGAAACCTTTGAGTCTCAGGTGAGCTGCCACGACTGCCATGCATTTGATTAACACCCACGGGGCCGTGGTGAGTCAAAAGGGCAGTGCTCTGAATTGGCAGTGATTGGCTCCCAGCCAAAAGTACAGGTGTCTCCTGGAACTCCTTGCCTATTTTGATATAATACACATCCTGGAGATCTGCACAGCATATTCAACAGTCCTGGTGCAGCAGAGGCAGGATGGATTGAACTGTAATCATTCAGAACTTGGACTTCTTTACATACAGATTCAAACTGCTTAGCTCTAGAATTGGCCTCAGGTACCCTGTTTTCTTTAGCACTACACTACAAAAGAAGCAGGATTAATTTCCAAATCCAATCTGTTCAGGTGGGACCTCTTAGCTGACTTTTTTGTTGTAGCAGCTTTTGAATTTCTTGAGACACCCAAGATGTAAATGGGCCAGCCCCGAAAGCCTCCAGCAACAGACTCCTTAGAAGGAGTTTGGGAAGTCCAGCCAACCTTCTGTTTGAGGATTTCCAGGATGTCCCCAAATGAGACAATGACAGATGGCAACTGGGGGGATCTTTTCTCTTATCAAAACCGGTGTCCTGTGTGACAGTCTATGAGCCTCCTCTTGCATGTTTTCTTCTGAGGTACCTGCTCAGTGGGTTGTTCGGGGGAGGTGTCAGAAGAAGGGGGAATCCCTCTGGGAAAGGAATTTGGAGACTTCCCAGAGTGGGGCGAGGGGTAGGATCAGAGATACAAGAGGACGGGTCTCTATGCAAAGAGAAGGCCCTTTCTACTACCTGAAAGGTTGCGTGACCGAAAGATACCTCCCCCCCTCTTCAGAGCAGGGGAATCTGAGGATAAGAGGTCAGGGCTGAACCTGGATCCAAGCCCTCTGGAGAGAACCAGATGCCAGCTGTTAAGGGATGGATCCGGCAGAGTAGGAGCCAAACCAAACCCTTTGGAGCAGATGCCTACTCTGATCCAAAGGTATTGCGGCAGGACCAGTAAGGGAAACCACCAGAAGAGAAAAAGGAAGCTTCCTCGGATATAACTTCAACTATCTCAGGGATCTTTGATCCTGGGACTCCGAAACCACAGGTCAAATAAGAGACAGTATCGTCTGGGCAGGTGCCTTCATGGATCTGAGAGAGGACGGAGTTGACAGGACTCTCAGATATGAGCCCTGAGAAATCTCCACATCATCCTGTCCATATCTCCCTCAGTCAAGCTCCTAGAGGATCTGGATGAAGCCATGGAAGCAGGTCTACAATGCTTTTGAGGGGTTTCAAACAACTGTGAGGGCAGAGCTGGGGAAACAGGCTTCAATACAAATTTAGGTATTTGGCTCCTAGTTGTCAGATCCAAGGGTCTGGGATCCGAGTAGGAGATGGATGGTACACGAGAGCTGGTGATGGTTACCACACCTGGTGGAAATGAAGAGGCCTGTGGATCCAAAAGAGTCAGATCCGAAACTTTTGTAAGTTTCTGTGCAGGCTCTGATGCAGCTCTTGCTGACTTTTCAAGTGCTTGCTTCTTGGAGTCTGAGGAGGTATGAGATTTAGAAGGGGTTTGAGCTCTATACAGGAAGTGGAAGTAAGACCTCAATTATAAACTTACTTCACTGGTCGGAAAGGGCACAAGGGTTGAACGAGGTGCAAATCACACAGAGTTGAGATGTTCTGGTCCCAAACAATAAGCACACTTATTCTAGGTGTCAGAATTGGGAATCTTATGCCCACAAGAAATGCATTTCTTAAAACCTCGCTTTTCAGACATATTACCAGAAAAGCAGCACACACTACGAAAGCTAAAAAAAGAACTATAAAAACGAACAGGTTAATACTGTAACAGAAGTTCAAACTACTACACAGAAACTGTTTAATAATTAGCACAGAGTATAAAGCAGCTATCTACGTACCAAAACTACAGAAAAAAACTTTTTTCTTTTAGATACACAAATAAAGTTATAAGAACGGTGCCCAGAAGGCAAGAAGGAAAGGTAAAACAGAAACACCAAATGCCAGCAAACTAGGGAGGAGCAGAGAACGCTAATATTTATTCAAAAAAATGTCTAAATTTTAAGAGACAAAGAAAATGCACACTCACACTAGAGATACATTTTGCGATCTTGTTCCAGTGGAAGCAAAAGAGATTGGAGGAGTTGGGGATGGAATAAGGGCATTACGGGCAGAGGGAGGAGTTCAAGATTCAGAGCCAGTCTTGTACAGGCAGCCAATTCGGATCAGAGGATCGGATCCTAGACCTATTTGTGAGGAAGAAAGAGGAGTTGTGTAAAATCTTACCATAACCATAGCTGTCCTTCACTTCCATGTTGCAGTATTCTAGTTGTGGGATTTCCTGCCCTCAGGCTCCTATAGGTATGTCGGCTCCTATACAAAAGCTTCAGCTTGGTTGTTGCAGTATGCATTGGACGTCACACGCAAAGCCATAAACCAGAGGCATTAAATGTGACATTTGCATGCACAATCCTCAGAAAGCACAGTTGTGTACACTTACCATAAATGTAGATGTTAAAGTGTATTCACTGTTGCAGTCATTACATATGGGTAGAATCCCAACCCTATGGTTGGGAGGATGGATTTATACAGCATTAGGAGCAGCTATAAGGTCCTGCAGGACAGCAGTGGCAAAGCCTGTTCTGGATTTAGAGAAGAGAGGTAAATGGTAATGTTAGGTGAATGTATGAATTGAGCTCCAGGTAAGCAGCTTCTAGAATGTCTCTGGTAGGAACCCCTTTGAGGAAGGCTGCAGAAGTAGATGCTGCCCTGGTGGAATGAGACCTGATCCCCATTAGGGAACGGTTTACCATGGTGCATATAGCAGAAACAAACACAGTGGCTTATCCATTCGGAAATAGTCTGCTTTGAAATAGCCTTTCCCTCTGCCCCTGCAGCAAATGCCACCAGTAATTGCTCAGATTTTCTTAAAGATTTTGTCCTGTTTAAGTAGAATCTTAGATGTCTGTGCACATCCAATGAATGCAGAATCCTCTCACCTTTGTTCTGTAAATTTGGGAAGAAAGTTGGCAAATGAATGGTCTGATTAAGGGCCACACTAGATACCACTTTAGGCATAAAGGATGGAATGGTCCTGAGAGCCACCCTAGACGGGTAAAAGATAATGAAAGGCTCCACTGCCATAAGAGCCTGTAGCTCTGAAATCCTTCTAGCTGAAGTGACTGCTAAATGAAAAGCTGTTTTCCAAGAGAGAAATTTTAGGTCTGCAGTAGCAAGCTGGCTCAAAATGAAGTAGAACGAGTTTTTTCAAAACAAAATTGAGGTCCCATGCAGTAGTTGGTGCTCTCCTGGGAGGACTTAAATTTTAACCCCTCTGAGGTACTGCTTTAGCAGAGGATGAGAAAAGAGGGGAGGCTCTGTGCTGTAATGAGCTGAAATGGCACAGGCATGGATTTTTATGGAAGAAAAAGATAGGCCCTTGTGAAGCATCTTATGCAGAATCTGAGGAACATTGGGCATTGCTGTGTTTATTCCTTGCACTCTATTCCAGGCACAGAATCTTTTCCATTTGTCAGCATAAGATTTTCTAGTACTAGGCCGCCTAGCCTCCAAAATGACATCCATAACAAGTTTGCTGAGAGATGTAACGGGTGAAATTAGTTGATTAGCCATGCTGCAAGATTCAGAGTTTGGAGCTGAGTGTGCAGAATTTGATAGTTCTGCTGAGACAGTAGGTAAGGTGTCTGAGGCAGGTACTATGGAAGAAGGTGTGACATATTGCGTAGGAGCGGGTATCAATGTTAGTGAGGCCAGTAGGGAGCAATCAGAATCATTTTTGGTTTTTCCTGTCCGACTTTTAGTAAGACCTTGGAGAGCAGAGGGAGAAAGGCATAGACTGACAGATTTTTCCAGCTGAAGGATATAGCATTAACTTTCCAAGCTTTTTTGTGATGAATTTTTGTGCAAAATATGTCCAATTGATAGTTTTGGGGTGAGGCAAAAAGATCTATGATTGGGCTCCCACCATTTGCGTGTCAACCTGCTGAAGAATTGTGGATCCAGTTTCCATTCGTGTGGGTCCATAAGATTTCTCCTTAGGTTGTCTGCCAGAGTGTTTTGCTTTCCTGGCAGGAATTGAGCTTGAAGATGTATATGATAAATCAATGCAGTGTTCCACAATGCCATGGCAAGTCTGCAAAGTGAGTAGGAATGGGTACTCCCCTGCATGTTTATGTACCACATGACTGTGGTGTCTGTCTTTATCAGTAGTTGTCCTGGATGAAGATAATCCTTGAAGGCTGTCAGACCATTCTGTACGGCTAGCATCTCTTTCTGATTGACATGCAGGTGCATTTGATTTGGGCTCCATTGGCCCTGAATACATCTCCCTGCCAGATGCCCCCCCCCCCCCCGCAAGCATAATCTGATGCGGATGTAGTCAGGGTTTGGCCGGCAGGGGGTGGAATTAATGACAGTCCCTTATTTTGGTGGCAGGCCTCTGCCCACCATAGAAACTCAAGATGCAGGCAAGGTATGATTGGAATCATTGTTTCCAGGCTGTGACAATGTTGACTCCATAAGCTTTTTAAATACCATTGCAGTTTACCAATATGCAGTCTTGCATATGGAATTAGAAGAATGCAGGAGGCCATGAACCCCAAAGCCTGCAGAATTTGCCTTGCAGAAAACAGGGTTTTTGTGGCCACCTGTTTGAAGTAAGTCATTAATTGCATTTGCTTTTCTGGCATCAGGTAAGCCATCTGGGCAGTTGTATTCAAGCTTGCACCCAGGAATGTAATTTTTTAAGAGGGTACCAGTTGTGATTTATTTTCGTTTACGGTGTAAGCAAGACAAGTTGGAAGCAGTTTTACAAATGCCAGATGTTGCAGAAGAGTGTCCTTGTTTTCTGCCCGAATTAGACAATCATCCTGGTATGGATGGTGCGTCTTTTGGCTTTTCCCGGTTAGGGGTCACCACAGCGGAACTCCGGTCCGCTAATGATTGGCAGTAGATTTTTACATGCCGAGTTGCCGGCCCTGACGCACAACCTTCAACGAAGGTACGCCCATTCACGTACGTCTCCACAGAAGACGCTCTAGCTGAGAATCGAAAAGGACAACGTCTTACTGTGATGCGTAACGCTAACGCAGCACCAGCACCGCAGTACAATCATCCAGGTATGGATAAATTTTAATATTTCTTTGCCTGCAAAATGCAATTACTGGTGCCAGGCCCTCTGTGAAGACCCTGGACGCAGTAGATAAGCCAAAGGGCAGTTCAGAGAAAGTACAGTTGTGTACCTACCATAAATGCAGATGTTAAGAGTTTATTCACTGTTGCAGTCATTACACTTGGGTTATCCTGCTGGCAGGTGACCCGTAGTCGGCCAAAGTTCCAAAGTCTTGGTCCGGCGTCGCTTGCTATCGCCTCTTCCCTGATGTCAGTGCGCCAGGGGTATAAAAGTTGCAACCGACGCCATTTTCTTCAGATTTTCTTGCCCCATATGTCAGGTGCCCCCAGATATAATGGCTGTAAAGATAAGAATATGCCAAACAACCATGCATATATCACTAAAAACATGTTCTTCTTCTAAAAGCAAATACACCACATAGGTTGTATAGAGTTGAGAAGTACAGAATAGTCCCAGCAAAGAGGGGGATGGTGGGTGGGTACCCAGAACTGCAACAGTGAATACACTCAAACATCTACATTTATGGTAGGTACACAACTGTACTATGTTCATCGTGTTTCACTGTTGCAGTCATTACACTTTGGTAGAATCCCAAAGCTGAGAATGGGTGGCTGGGTCTAGATTGGATTTGACGAGGCTAACAAGCCCTGCAGAACTGCAATGGCAAAACCTGCTCTGGATTTGGAGTAGAGAGGTAGGTGGTAGTGCTTGGTAAAAGTGTGCACTGAGCTCCAGGTTGCAGCTTCTAATATGTCTTTGGTTGGTACCCCTCTGAGGAAAGCTGCTGAAGTGGCTGCTGCTCTGGTAGAATGAGGCCTAATGCCCTTAGGCACAGATTTGCCATGTTGTGCATAACAAAGCGGATGCAGTGTCCTATCCATTTGGAGACTGTCTGCTTTGTAATAGGTTTTCCTTGTGTTCCTGCAACATATGCTACAAACAGTTGCTCAGTTTTTCTGAAAGCTTTTGTTTTGTCCAAGTAAAATCGTAACTGCCTGTGTATATCCAAAGAGTGCAGATGTCTTTCCCCTTTATTCTGGGGATTTGGGTAGAAAGTAGGCAAATGAATAGTTTGGTTTAAGGCCACATTGGAGACTACTTTTGGCATGAATGTTGTGTTCGTCCTTTGAGAAACCCTGTCCTGGTGAAAAATGAGGAAAGGTTCCACAGCCATCAATGCCTGTAACCCTGAAAGTCTTCCTGAAGTTATTGCTAGGAGCAGAGCAGTTTTCCATGACAAGAATTTTAGATCAGCTGTGCTGGCTGGTTCAAAAGGAGGCAGTGTCGTTTTTCTAAAACAAAACTGAGGTCCCAAGTAGGTACTGGTGCTCTCCTAGGGGGTCTTATATTCTTTGCCCCTCTGAGGTACTGTCGTAGTAAAGGATGTGAAAAAATAGGAGGATCCGTATTGTAATGAGCTGAAATGGCAGAGGCATGGATTTTAATAGAAAAAAAAGATAGGCCTTTGTCCAACGTCTCAGTCAGATATTGTAAAATCTGAGGCATATCAGGGATCAGTGGGTCGAGCCCTTGTGCCTTGGTTCCAAGCACAGAATCTCTTCCATTTTTCCGCACAAGATTTCCTAGTGCTGGGTCTCCTGGCTTCCAAAATTACATCCAAAACAGCTTTAGAGAGAGGTGCAGTCTGAGTGGCTACATGAGTGGCTACATTATCTGCCATGCTGTCAGGTTTAAGGTTCTGAGCTGACTGTGCAGAATCTGATTGTTTAGCTGTGTCAGAAGATGAGGGCTTTGAGGTAGAGGCCAAGGCGGGCCTTGGAACAAAATCTTTAGGATTGGGTACCAGTGCTGGCGTGGCCAGTCTGGTGCAATCAGGATCATTTTTGGCCTCTCTTGTCTGACTTTTAGAAGCACCTTGGTGAGAAGAGGCATCGGAGGGAAGGCATAGACAGTCAGGTTTTTCCAAATGAAAGACAAGAGCATCCACTTTCCATGCTTGAGAGTCATAAGTCCTTGTGCAAAATTTCTGTAATTGGCAATTGTGAGGGGAGGCAAACAGATCTATGTCTGGGCGTCCCCGTTCCCTTGTTATCATGTTCAACACTTGTGGATTTAGCTTCCATTCATGGGGATCCATGACATTTCTGCTTAGTTCGTCTGCCAGTGTATTTTTTGTTCCTGGCAGGAATTGTGCTTGCAGATGTACCTGGTAACTCAGTGCTGTGTTCCACAAAGTCATGGCTTGTTTGCATAGGGGGTAGGAATGTGTGCCCCCTTGCTTGTTTATGTACCACATAACTGTGGTATTGTCCGTCTTTATTAATAATTGTCCTGGATGCATTAGGTCCTTGAAAGCTGTCAGGGTATTCTGTACAGCTAGCATCTCTTTTTGATTGATGTGAAGATGCATTTGTCCCTTGGGCCACGTGCCCTGAATACATTTTCATGCCATATGTGCTCTCCAGGCGTAATCCGATGCATCCGTTGTTATTGTCTGCCTGGCTGTAGGTAAGGTGAAAGGCTGTCCCTTGTTGTGGTGACAGGCCTGGGACAACCATCAAAACTCCTGTTGTAGGCAGGGAATCAGGGTTATGATTTTCTCTAGGCTATGACAATGATGAGTCCAAACACTTTTTAGATACCATTGTAGTTTCCTCATATGCAGTTTGGCATATGGAATTAGTAGAATGCAAGATGCCATGAAACCCAGGGCCTGCAGAATTTTTCTTGCAGGGAGCTGGGTCTTTGTTGCCATCATTTGAAAGTAATGTGTCAGTTGCCTTTGTTTGTCTGGCGTGAGATAAGCCATTCTGGGTAGTTGTACTTAAGCTTGCACCCAGGAATATTATCTCTTGAGAGGGCACTAGTTTTGAATTATTTCCATTTACTGTGTACTCTAGGCAAATCAGTAATCTTTTTACAAACTCCAGGTGCTTTAGAAGAATGCCCTTGCTCTCTGCTTGAATAAGGCAGTCATCCAAGAAGAGATATACTTGAATTCCTTTTTGTCTGAAAAATGCAATTACTGGTGCCAGGCATTTTGTGAAGACCCTGGGCGCAGTAGATAAGCCAAAGGGCAGTGTAGAGCATTGATAATGCATTGAGCCTGCTATAAATCTGAGGTATCTTCTGCATGATTGTCTGATTGGGACGTGCAGGTATGCCTCCTTGAGATCCAAAGTAACTAGCCAAGCCTCTTTGCCCAGCATGGGCAAGAGCTGTTGTAGAGTTAACATTTTGAATTCTGGAGCATCCAGGAAAGTATTTAGGATTGACAGGTCCAGTATTGGTCTCCATGCTTTGTCCTTTCTGGGTACTAGGAAAAGTCGTGAGTAAAATCCTTGGCCCTGTTCTTCTTGTGGAACATTTTGAATAGCTCCCATATCCATAAGAGCTGCAATCTGTTTTTGTGCCTCTGCCCACTGGTTTTGTGGCAGGTTTGGCATACCTTTTGGTTTTGGAAGCATGTGGAAGTGGAACCTGTACCCTTGAGAAACTATATTCAACACCCATTGGTCTTGGGTGATAATGTGCCAATTTTTTGAGAAAAGTGCTAGCTTTCCCCCTAGGGGTGCTGTCAACTGGTAAGAGCTTGGCATTTGCAGAGGGAAGTCATTGTGACTGTTTCCTATAAGGTTCTGATTTGTCTTCTCCTCCTTTGGGGGCTGAAGCACCCCATTGTTCAGGTCTGTAGGAGCCTTGGGGCTGAGATCTGCCTCTTGGGCGTCTGTATCTGCCGTTTTGTGGCCTGTCTGACACTGGAAAGGACCAAGTTTTTGAAGGCCAGTTCCTGCTAAATCTAGGTGGCTGAACCTGTAAGAAATCTTTCACAGTTTGCATTGACTTTGCTTAATCCTCGATTTTCTTTAAAACCTCTTCTGCCTTGACACCAAACTAAGTATCATGCTGTAGTGGAGCATCCAATAATTTCATTTTAACATGGTCAGGTAAACTTTGTTCTTTCAACCAAGCATGTCTTCGAATAACTGAGCCTGTAAACTGCGGCTCAACAAGAAGCCTCTAAGGAATCAAAACCACATTGCAGAGTATGTTTTCCCACTTGTTCAACTGCATGCAATAAATCCTGCATTTCTTTACAGTCAGGTCCTTCTATATTTGTAACCATTTTCTACTTTAACAATGACATGAGATACTGCTGATATTTAAGCATGTGAAACTGACAGTTTAAAGCTCTTACAGCTAAAGTAGCAGAAGTGTAAACTTTTTTACCCCATCTGTCCAGAGCTCTGGAATCCCTATCTGAGGGGCAGGATTTTTGGCAGTGGTAGCTTTAACCCCTTTTGGACCCTGAGAAATAGTTTCTGGGTCCGCAGTGGGGTTTTTGTAAAGAAATTTATGAGAGTCAGGGACCCTGTAGTACCTGTCTGACTTTACTGGTGCAGGGGGCAAAGAATCTGGAGACAGACTGGATTCAGAAAAAACATAATCAACAATATCAAGCACAGGAGAGATAGCAAAGGGCCTGTGCTGAGGCAATAGAAGGAAATCTCTGAGCCTTTTCTTAGATTCTGAGTAATCCTGGCTCTCCCAATGGAAATGCTCCCTTCATGGTGTGCAGGGTTTCCCCAAAAGAGTAATCCTAAGGCGGTGAGGCTAAAAGAATGGACTCTTCAGCATCAGAGTCCTCATAGGGAGGGAGAGAATAGCCCTGGTCAAAAGAAGAATCAGAAGAAATGGAAACCTGATCAGAGGAATCATAATCAGTATCTTGCCTAGGCCTTTTGTCAGGAGGGGGGATGGGAGCCCCTGATTAAAGTAATAAGGTCTTCGGCCATTTTAAGCATCTGTTTCTTAGGCATGGATGACTGTTCTGGAGAATGCTGCACTTGTTTTTGTCTTTAATGGTGTTTTTGACTTTGCCTTTGCTGCTGTAGTAGCTTTAATTGTAAGCTGTGAAGGTCTGAAAACACCCTCAGAAGCCGGTGACTGCTCAGCGGCTCCAGACCCATCTGAGGGTATATTTTCCGTAGGCCCAATACCCTGAGTTTCCACAGGCCTCGGTGTCTCCACGTGGCTGTCAGTTGCGGCCTGTGGCTCTGAGGTGGTGGGTGTCAGGGGCTGCGAAAGCACCTCACTGAGAACCGGCGACTGGCCTAGAAGAGGCTTCGTCGTCTGTTTTGGACCTCGGATCCTGTCTTTTTCTTTGTATTTGCGTTTTTTATACATTGCGGTCGTCGGTTGTTCCGACGGCATTATGTAATTAAATCTTCGTCCAAAATAATGTAAAGCAAAATCAAACCGACGTTTAATAGTGCGTTTATTAAATCTAGCACAAAACCGACAACTAGTGATGTCGTGGTCAGGGCCTAGGCAAGGAATGCAGCAAAAGTGAGAGTCCTTATGAGGTATTTGCTTCACACAAGAAATACAATTAACTTTTACTGACATAGGTCTGGAGCAAGAAAAAGTTTCCCCAACAGGGTACTTAGCTTTATTGAAGACTTCGGTTCTGAAATTCAGTTTTGAAAACCTCAGGAGTTGGCCGACTGGCACTTGCGAACTGCTTATGCTTCGGGCACCGCGTGGCAGGAAAGACTGGAGAAAATGGCGTCGGTTGCAACTTTAATACCCCTGGCGCACTGACGTCAGGGAAGAGGCGACAGCAACCAACACCGGACCAAGACTACAGGTCACCTGCCAGCAGGATAACCCAAGTGTAATAACTGCAACAGTGAAACACGATGAGCATCTGGTATTGCAAATAGCCTGCATTGAAGCGGAGGCATCTTTTGCAAGATTCCCTGATTGGGATATGCAGGTAAGCCTCTTAAGTCTAGAGTTACCAACCAGGCATCCTTGCCTAGCATAAGTAGTAACTGCTGGAGTGTCAGCATCTTGAATTTTGGAATGTCCAGAAATAAGAAGTCATGTACCTACCATAACGTTCCATGTTAGTTGTCTTCTCTCGCCTTCTTTCTTGCTTGATGGGTTCGGAGCCGATCCTCCGCTCCACTGCACTTGCTAAGCTCGAGAGTCACTTTTACCAGCTCGAGGCAGCCCCATATCCCATGATGCAAGGCGGTAAGTACCCAGATCTCGTTTGATGACAAAGGGCAATAGCACCAAGCATAAATACTTCCCAAAGGAAGAAAGAAAGAAAGAAAGCCTACAGGATGAAAGAAGGACCAGTTCTGAATGGTCTTCAGCATAACAATCTCTTGTAGAAAGGTCTGTCCAGGCCTGGGGGAAGGAGGGAGGGTCGCAAGAAAGAAGGCGAGAGAAGACAACTAACATGGAACGTTATGGTAGGTACATAACTTCTTAATGTTAAGTTGTCAATCTCGCCTTCATTCTTGCTTGATGGGACCGTGTCTTTAGCACCTCTATCCTGGGTGGCTCAACGGAACAGACTCTTGAGGACTGTAGAGCCAAAACTGGCTCTGTCCCTGGAGGCCAAGTCCAATTTGTAATGAGAAACAAAAGTATGAGGAGTGGCCCAAGTGGCCGCTGCACAAATAGTGTCTAAAGGAAGTCTAGCTAGAAAGGCTGTAGACGTAGCTAAGCTCCTAGTTGAATGTGCTTTAGCTTTTGAGCACAGCTGTTTTCCCCTGAGCAGATAAATTTCAGAGATGACAGAAGAAAGCCATCTAGATAAAGTCACTTTAGAGACAGGAAGGCCTTTCCTGTTGTCCGCATAGGAAACAAAGAGTTGATCGGATTTCCTAAATTGTTTAGTTCTGTCCAAATAATATCTGAGTTGGCGGTGGACATCAAGATAATGTAATTTTTGTTCCGATCTGTTAGAATAGTTTGGAAAAAATACAGGGAGTTCAATGGATTGATTCAAATTAGCCTTTGAGGCGACCTTAGGCAAAAAGGTCGGATTAGTTCTCAATGATACTCTGTCCTTGTGAAAGACCAAATAGGGGAGTCGAACCGAAGAGCTTGAAGTTCAGACACCCTCCTGGCCGATGTAATAGCTACTAGGAATAATGTTTTCCAAGAAAGAAATTTTAGGGAGCAAGAAACAGCTGGCTCAAGGGGAAGAATCAAGGATGTCAGCACTAAATTTAGATCCCATTGAGGAGGAGGATTCTGATTGGAGGCTTTAGCAGGAAAATTCCTTTCAAGAAGGCTTTACAAAGCCTATGGGACATGATATTGTGATCTGCGATCCCGACATGAAAGTTCGAGATAGCAGCCAGTTGAACTCTAACTGTGGAAGAAGAGGAGCCTGCATGAAAAATCTCGCTAAGAAGTCCAAAACTGCCTGAACTGGGGCAGTGAAGGGATCGATATTCTTGGCTTTAGCCCAATAAGAGAAACGTTTCCATTTGCTTGTATAAATCCTCCTGGTAGAGGATTTTAAAGTTACTATGATGTCTCTAACAGGGTTAGAGATCAAAGGAAGCCTGGCTAAGGAAGGAAGTGGAGCAACCATGCTGAGAGGTTGAGAGAAGGGATAGACCGGTGCAGCTGACCGGATTGGTGAACCAGAAGATCTGGCACTGGGTCCAGATGCCATGGCTGCACCAAAAGGTAACGATGGAGGAATGGAAACCAAATTTGTCGAGGCCAATAAGGAGCAATGAGAATCATTTTGGCTCTCAAACGGTAGCTTTCTGGATAACCTGAGGGATTAGAGGAAAGGGAGGAAGGCATAAAGAAGTCCCTGGGGCCAATCCTGGGTCAGGCGTCTCTGGGGATGGCCTGACAGAGGGAAGAGAGAGAAGAAGTCTGGGCATTTGCTGTTTTGGGGAGTAGCAAAAAGATCGCAACATGGGCGACCCCATTCCAGAAAAATCTCCTCCACAATAGACTGCTTGAGAGACCACTCGTGAGGCATGAGAATAGCTCTGCTCAATCTGTCCGCTAAAATGTTGGTTTTCCCAGGGATGTGCGTTGCTACCAGAAACCGATGAGATGAGATCGCCCATTGCCACAGTCTGAGCTTCTCGACACAAGGGGTAGGACTTGGTTCCCCTGTTTGTTGATATACCAAACTACAGACATGTTGTCTGTGTGGACTGCAATCGTCCCTACAGGAAGAGAGTCGTTGAGGGCTTGCAACATTAAAAGCACTGCTCTCATCTCTAGGACATTTATGTGCAGGTGGTACTCGAACGGTTGCCACGTCCCATGAACCATCCTGCCCTAATGCCCCCCCACCCGATCAGGGAGGCATCCGTGGTGACAGTGGCTACCGGGGATGGGGGTACAAAGTGTCTGCCTTGGTGAATCTGGGGAGAAGTGATCCACCAAGCAAGATGATTTTTGCAAATCTGTGTCACCAGAATTTGGTGACACATTGGAAGTTGTTGGTAAGACCACTGAGTGAACATCATCCACTGAAGAAGGCGCATGTAGAAGCGAGCCAGGGGAAGAAGAGTAATGGCCGCAGTCATGAGACCTAATACTTTTAGAACCATTCTGGCCTGTACCTTCTTGTTGGCTAGAATGATCCTGACATGACTTTGAATGTCTGAAACTCTTTGGTCTGTAAGGGTAGCTGACATCCGAACAGTGTTTAAGTTTGCGCCTATGAAAGTAATAGACTGGCAGGGCAATAAGGATGACTTTTCGAAGTTGATCGAGATGCCCAAATGAGAACAAAGATTTGTGTAATCCCTGGCTTGAACAAGCTGATGCCTGGTGGTGGCTGACAGGAGCCAGTCGTCGAGATACAGAAACACCTGGAATCCTTGTCTCAGGTGAGCCGTGACCACTGCCATACATTTGGTGAACACTCTGGGGGCTGTGGTGAGACCAAAGGGCAGGGCTCTGAACTGGAAATGACTGGACCCCAGCCGAAAGCGGAGAAATCTCCTGGAGCGTCTGTGAATTTTTATGTGATAGTACGCATCCTGAAGATCTATTGAGCACATCCAGTTGTCCTTCTGTAAGAAGGGCAGAATTGATTGAAGAGTGACCATTCGGAATCTTGTCTTCCTCACAGACTTGTTGAGTCTGCTGAGATCCAATATTGGTCTCCAGTCTCCCGTCTTTTGGGGACCAAAAAGAACCTTGAGTAGATTCCGGCTCCGAATGGTCTGTTGTAACTGGCTGAATTGCTCTTTTTTGCAGTAGTTTTGAGACTTCCAACTCTGCAATTTCCCTTAGACCAGGTGGTACGTCTGGAAGGGAATTTGAGGGATAGAAAGGACTTTCCTCGAAAGGAATTTTGTAACCCTCGGATATGATCGACTGTACCCATCTGTCTTGAGTGAGAAGCCAGGCTTCTGGGTACAGTGATAGTCTTCCCCCGACTGCCTCCAAGGAGGGACAGCCGGGCAACATCTCAGGGATGCTGAAAGGGCTTGTCAGAGAGAGACTCTCTGTTTCCCTGGTTTTGTGGACCCCTCTGCCTCTCGGCCGGCGTCTGTTGTTGTTACCCCTCTGCCTCTAGGGTTAAACTGACCACGTGAATCCGGCGTGACTCCTTGGGATTTGCGGAACCACATTTTGACACCCTTCTGTCCTTTGGGATAAGGTCTAGAAGGGGTGGAAAACGGACCCCTCGGCAGAAAGAGTTTTGCCGTCCTGCTCACACCTGGTCAACGTTTCCTTCACTTGAGGGCCAAACAGAGCTGACCCATCAAAGGGAGAGTTTGTGAAGGACGCCTTAAAGGGATCTGCAAAATTACATAGTCGCATCCAGGCTTGGCGTCTAAGAGCCACACCTGTAACCTGCCCTACTCGCTCCATCAGCAGCATATGACAAAAGCATGGAGGAGTTTGCAATGGAGTTAAGGGTTCCTAGCTGCGAAGCAATTTTTTCCTGAGCCCCCGCAGCTGTAGGATCCTGCACAACTTCACCTAGCTCCTTAAGGATATCCCTTTGGAGTCTGGTGAAGTGACAAAGATAGTTCAGCGAACGCATAGCAAAGGTCGCTGAAGAAAACATCCGCTTACCATATCTATCCATGGTCCTAGAGTCCTTATTAGGAGGATGGACAGGTACGGAAGGATCTGCAAGTTCCTTCTTGGTGGCAGCCGCCACCACCATGGCATCAGCGGGGACACCTTTTGTAAGGAATTGCTTGTCCGACGGGGCAGTAATAAATTTAGAAGGCCTCCTAGGGACAGGCTCTACAGAGTCAGAAGCAGTCCACGCCTTTCGTGGCAATAGCCTGCATAAGGGGGTCGAAAGGCAGAGACACCCAGGAGGTGGAGGGCCGAGATCCAAACGCCTCCAGGTATACTGACTCATCCTCAGAGGGATTGTTGGTGGGCCAGTTTCCCTCTGTCTAAGGAGTGCTAGGATGAAAGAGAAGGAGACAACCGCAGAGGGGGATCTTGAGAATCCGTCGGACTCATCAAAGTCAGTATCCGAAGTGATAGACTCGGGGGAGTCTACGTGTTTCCTCTTACAAGTCCTCTTCCGCAGAGGATCACCCGACAAATCAGGAGAATCCTCAGAAGAGGGGGATATTCCCAGTGGGGAAACCTGAGGCGGAGGATCTCTGGGTCCGGGAGCAAGAGAAGTGGCAGGGGTGTCAACAGGCACTATAGAGGGAGGAGCTAAAGGAACAGACTGCTGGCTGAGTCCAGAGGCCAGCACACTCTTCATCACCTCGGCTCCCTCCCAGGAGGTCCGAGAGAACCCGCTCCAAGAGCTAGGAACTCCAGGACCCACCGAAGGAAGGCTCGAGGCAGATGTCGGAGCCGAGCTCACCAAGGCCGAGGCTCCAAGGGGAAGAGCGGGTCAGACAAGGGTCCGATGCCACTCACCCCTCGGAGGAGACCAGGGAAGCCCGCCACCGAATCCCTCTAAGGAAGGTCTCAAGAGGAGATAAGAGTAGAGGCTGAAGGAGCAGAAGGGGGTATCTGTCCCTCAGCCGTAGCAGAAACTATTCCCAAAGACTCCAACTCCAAACTCTGGGGTAGAGTCAAGGAGGAACTGCAATGGGGTGTGGACTAATAGTCGTCTGCTGAGACGGACTATGTAGCATTTGGGCCAGTACCTGTGACTTTAGTAGTCTACTGACCACTCTCTCCAAATCATGGTCAGAAAGCCTGGATGACCTTGAAGATCGGCTCCGATGGCTCCGCCCGAGAGGAGAGGCGGGCCGAAAGTATCGGCTCCAAGGAAGGGACCTAGACCTCTTCCTCGAAGGAACCATCGGAGCCGATGAAACTACTGAAACTGTCGGGCCGACAACTTATCGGCACCGACAGGTAGCTGTATCGGCTCCAGCGGCGATACAGCCATAACTGTAAGGGTGTCGGAGCCGATCGGAGCCGACACCGATGCCTGGGCCACATGGTGGTCGGAACCGATCGGAGCCGACACGAAGTGGTCGAACCAGAGTCGGCACCGATAGCCATCGGTGCCGAGGTTTAGGTAACCCAGAATCGGCTCCAGCCGGAGCCGATCTCGACTCTGAATGAGTCTGAGCAGAGGCCACAGGCTTGGACACAGAAGCCTGGGCCTTGGAAGACTTAGAAGTCTTAGATGGGGCCGACTTAGCCGGAGAGCCCTCCGGCTTAAGAAGGCCCCTCAAAATCAATTTATTTCTTCTTTCCTGCAGGACTCTCTGGCTAAAAGAATGACATATAGCACAGGGGTCCTGCAGGTGAAGAGGCCCCAGACAGTACAGGCAAGAAGTGTGACAGTCTGTCAGAGACATCTTATTTATTTATTTATTTATTTATTTTACATTTGTTAACCGGGCTAGTCTGGCTGGATACATGTCCATTTTCAGCAGAGGCCCGAGGAGGAGAAAACTCCACCTCATTACTAGTCAACTTAAATACAAAGATATAAACAATCAAATAACAAATATCAAAACCAAAACCAAACCATCTTCTGACAGCACGAATCACACTTCTTAAAGCCTGAGACCCTTTCCTTAGACATGGTGCAAACAAACACACACACACCAGTCCAAGAAATAAAATTAAATATACCAAAAGGTATTACTAACAGACACACAGACACACCCTAACAGGGGGGGGATGGGATGGGTTTTAGTCTGACTAAAAGTTTAGAAAAGACAGGGAAATTTTCTGTCAGAAAGGTATTACATTTAAGTTAAAACTAATAATTTAAGGTTTTTTTGAAAAAAAAAAGGGGCTAAAATAGTAAAGTAATAATTCACTTACCAGGAGCTGGTAAAAGGAGGACCTCATCAGCGAAGCGAGATCTGGGTACTTACCGCCTTGCATCATGGGATATGGGGCTGCCTCGAGCTGGTAAAAGTGACTCTCGAGCTTAGCAAGTGCCGAATTGGAGCCGAGGATCGGCTCCGAACCCATCAAGCAAGAATGAAGGCGAGATTGACAACTTAACATTGTATTTAGGATGGATAAGTCCAGGATAGGATGCTATGATTTGTCTTTTCTGGGTACCAGGAAAAGCCCTGAATAAAAACCTTGTCCCCTTTACTTTTATGGTACTAGTTGAATAGCGCCCATATTCATGAAGGGCATAATTTGTTTCTGGGCCTCTGCCCACTGATTTGTAGGCAGATCTGGCCATCCGTTTAGGATTGGCAACGCGTGGAAATGAAATCTGTATCCCTGGGATACTATATTTAAAATGCATTTGTCCTGGGTAATCAGTTGCCAGTTTCGTGCATGAAATGCCAGTTTTCCTCCCAAAGGGGCAGCCAAAAGATAAGTGCTTGGTAAGTGCAGTGGAAAGTCATTGAGACTTCTTTCCATAGGAAGGTGGCTTGTTACTTCCAGATTTGGAGGAGGAGGCACCCCATTGCTTTGTTCTATAAGTTCCTTGCGACTGAAACCTGGAGCCTTTGCAATGCCTGGGTTTGACCTGAGCGGCTCTAGTGGATACTGCAAAGGACCAGTTCTTAGTAGGCCAGTGCCGATTGAACCTGGGTGGCTGCACTTGTAGGAAATATTTTACAGTTTGCATAGATTTAGCTTTATCTTCCATCTTTTTCAAAACTTCAACTTTATTACCAAATACACTGTCATGTTCCAATGGAGCATCCAACAATTTTGTTTTAACATGGTCAGGCAGATTTTGTTCCTTGAGCCAAGCATGCCTTCTTATCACAGATCCAGTTACAGCAGCCCTGCAAGAGGCCTCTAAGGCATCAAAACCACATTATAAAGTATGTCTTCCAACTTGTTCAGCTGAATACAATAAATCCTGCAACTCTATTTTCCACACAGTCAGAAATCAACATCATTTTCTGTTTAAGTAAACCCATGACATGCTGTTGGTATTTAAGCATATGAAATTGACAGTTTAAAGCCCTGATTACCAAGGTTGCAGACGTGTAAGCCTTCTTACCCCATCTATCCAGCGCCCTGGGATCTCTAACACAAGGAGTAGGATTTTTAGCAGTAGAAGCCTTAACTTCCTTGGGACTCTGAGAAATGGTTTCAGGGTCAGCAGTAAGGTTTTTAAAGAGGAATTTGTGAGAGTCAAGAACCCTATAATATCTGTCTGGCTTACTAGGCAGGGAATCAGGAGTCATACTGGACTCTGAGAAAACATCATCAACAATGTCTAGAACAGGAGGTATAGCCAAAGGCCTATGCTGAGGTAGAAGAAGGAAATCCCCAAATCGCTTTTTATATTCTGAGAAATACTGATTTTCCCAATGAAAGTGTTCCCTTAAGGTATGCAAAGTTTCTCCAAAAGAAAAATCCCCAGGAGGAGAAGCAGAAAAGGATGGAATCTTCTGCATCAGAGTCCTCAAATGTGGGAATAGATAATTCCTGATCAGAAGAGGAATCAGAAGAAATAGAAACCTGATATGAAGATTCATAGTCAGTGCCTTGCCTAGGCCTCTTAGCAGGAAGGGGATGGGTAACCCTGATCAAGGTAATTAAATCCTCAGCTATTTTGAGCATTTGTTTTTTAGGCATTGGGGCCTGTACACGTGGCCCATGCATCACTTTTTTAGGCATAGAAGTAGTTTTTGTCCTTAGTTTTGAAGATAGTGTCGGTTTAATATACAAATATTTAGGCCTGAATACACCCACAGAAGCCGGTGCCTGCTCAGCGGCTCCAGACCCATCTAAGGTAGAGATATCCGAGGGTTAAATACTTAAAGTAACTTGCGGCATACCGGAATCCAAATGGGTCTCGGTAGAGGCCTGCGAATCAAAAGTAGCGGGCATCGGGGGCTGCGAAAGCGCCTCAATGAGTACCGGCGAAACGGCAATGTACTCAGGAGAAGTTTTGTCTTCGGTTTTGGACCTCGACGGTCTGTCTCACTTTCTTTGCGTTTTTTAGGTATTCCGGTAGTCGGGATTGCTAACAGACAACATTTCTGGATAATTAAATCTCGAGCCAAAATATTTAGAAGCAAAAATATACCGACGTTTAATAGTACGTTGATTAAATTTAGCACAAAACCGACAGCAAGGCACGTTGTGACTAGGGCCTAGGCAAGGAATACAGTACACATGAAAATCCTTATGAGGTATTTGCTTCCCACAAGTAATGCAATTATTAACTTTTAGTGACATTGGTAAGGAGCAAGAAAAAGTTTCCCCAATGGGGTATTTAGCTTTTAGTTGAAGACTTCGGTTCTGAAACTCGAAAAGGAAAATTTCAGTAGTCAGCCGACTGGCACTTGCGAACTGCTTCTGCTTCTGGCACCGCACCGCAAGAAAGACTCATGTAATGGCGTCGGCTGCATGTTTTATACCCCTGACAACCTGACGTCATGGAAGAAGGGACAGCAACTGATGCAGGACCCAAGACTTTGTTAATCAGGCCGACTGAGGGCAACCTGCCAGCACATTACCCTAATGTAATGATTGCAACAGTGAAACACGAAGAACATCTTGAAAGACAGCAGACAGAGAATAAGGCCCAGCAGGAGGAGTGCCAGTGCTTTTCAGGTGTGTGACCTGATGTCCTACTGTAGTATGTGTAGGCCAGGTAAAGGAAAATGACTTGGGGGAACTAGTGGGTGGGAAGGAATACTGCAACATGGAAGAAAAGGACATCTATGGTTATGGCAAGGTTTTACACAATTATTCTATGTCCTTCTATTCTTATGATGAAGTATTCTACTTCTGGAAGCGTACCACAGCTTATGCAAATAAGAGGGTTGGTGGTAGGTGAAGAGGATTGTACAAATCCCTGCAGGATTGCCCTAGCGAATCCTGTCCGACCTCTAGAAACTTGGTCAAGTTTGTAATGTTTGGTGAAAGAGTGGAGCGTGGCCCATGTGGCTGCTTCCACAAATGGATGCCATGTCCAGACCTGTAATGAAGGCCCTGGAGGTGGCCAAAGCTCTAGTGGAATGGACCTTTACTCCCACTGGAGGATCCTTTCCAAGGTGGGAGTAACAGAGGCAAATTTTTTTCCTGATCCAGCATGCAATGGTTTGTTTGGAGACTGCCTTGCCCAGGGTTCTGGGGTGAACGTAGACAAAGAGCTGGTTAGTTTTCCTTACAGTTTTGGTTTTGTCCAGGTAGAACCTCAGTTGCTTATGCACATCCAAGGAGTGCAGAATCCTTTCCCCTTCATTAGTGGGGGAGGGAAAGAAAGTGGGTAGACGGATAGATTGGTTTAAAGAGAAGTCACTGACCACCTTGGGCATAAAGGAGGGAATGGTTCTTAGGGTTACTCTTTGTGGAAGATGGTGTAGAGGGGACAGACCATTAAGGCCGCAACTTTGACTCCCTTCTGGCTGAAGTGATAGCCACCAGAAGGACCGTCTCCATGTACACATCTGTTGGGAAGAGGACCCAGCCAGTTAAAAAGAATGCTGGGTTAGTTTCTCTAAGATGTAGCTAAGGTCCCAGGGTGGTGGGACAGGTTTATTTGGTGGTCTCATGTGCAAGACCCTTTTAAGAAAGAGCTTTACATTGAGTCTGGCTAGAAAGGGGGGGGGGTCAAGGGGCAGGCAGGCTGATAAAGAAAAAAGGTGTACTTTTACAGAAGAGTAAGAGAGTCCACCTTTAATCAGTTGACACACTTAAGACAGAACCAGGGGGACCTCCGCTGAGCAAGGGTCCCATCCCTTGTGCAGACACCATTTTGTAAATCTTTCCCATTTAGCCAGGTAAGATTTTCTGGTGGTAGGATTCCTTGCCTCCCTTAGGACAGAAAGCATGGCCTCTGAATAGTGGTGTCTGAAGGATATCAAAAGTACATCACCCACAGAATCAGGGATAACATCTGTAAGTGACGGTGAAGGAGAGTTCCTTTGTCTTGTGTCAGTAGGTCCACCTTGTAGGGTAACCTGAAGGGATTGCCCTTGGCAAGCTTGTGAAGTAGAGGGAACCAGTGCTGCCTTTGGCCAGTAGGGAGTAGCTAACAAGATTTTTGGTTTGTCCTTCTGTATCTTCAGGATGACTTTCTGAAAAGTACAGTTGTGTACACTTACCATAAATGTAGATGTTGGAGTGTATTCACTGTTGCAGTCATCACATTTGGTTTATCTGCTTGCAGTAGCCCTTAGTCGCCCTGATTATCAAAGTCTTGGGTCCTGCGTCGGTTGAGGTCTCATCTTCCATGACATCCGGTAGTCAGGGGTATAAAGCATGCAGCCGATGCCATTACATCAGTTTTTCTTGCCCCAGATGTCAGGTGCCCCCCTAATGGGAAGCAATTATATATATATATATATATATATATATATATATATATATATATATATACACACACACACACACACACACACACACACACACACAATACATACATATATATATATATATATATACACGCATACATAAAAGATTATACCTCAAACCAAAAAGCTTTTAAGCATAGTAAGAGAGTAGAGGTATAGTCAAAAGTCAGGAGGATGGAGGGAGGGTAACCAGGACCGCAACAGTGAATACACTCGAACATCTACATTTATGTTAAGTGTACACAAAGTACAGTTGTGTACCTACCATAAATGTAGATGTTCGAGTGTATTCACTGTTGCAGTCATTACACTTGGGTTATCCTGCTGGCAGGCTACCCGCAGTCGGCCTGAATTCCGAAGTCCCAGTCCGGCGTTGGTTGCTGTCACCTCTTCCCTGACGTCAGTGCGCCAGGGGTATAAAAGATGCAGCCGACGCCATTTTCTTCAGTTTTTCTTGCCCCAGACATCAGGTGCCCCCAAAAGGGTAGGCTAAAAAATTCTGATAATAAAAAAGCATGCACATAACCTTCATCTACAAGCAAATACACCACATAGGTTGTATAGAATAGAGAAGAACAGATAAGTCCTAGCAATGAAAGGGGGATGGTGGGAGGATAACCTGGACTGCAACAGTGAATACACTCGAACATCTACATTTATGGTAGGTACACAACTGTACTATGTGCATCGTGTTTCACTGTTGCAGTCATTACACTTGGGTTGAATCCCAAAGCTGAGGTTGGGTGGCTGGGCCTAAATAGAATTAGGAATGTCTATGAGGACCTGCAGAACTGCAGTGGCAAAGCCTGCTCTGGATTTACAGTAAAGAGGTAAGTGGTAGTGCTTTGTGAAAGTGTGCACTGAAGTCCAGGTTGTAGCCTCCAAAATGTCCTTGGTTGGTACTCCTCTGAGGAAGGCTGCTGCTCTGGTAGAATGTGGCCTAATGCCCTTAGGCACTGATTTGCCATGTTGTGAATAGCAAAAACGAAAGCAGTGGCCTACCCATTTTGAAATAGTCTGCTGTGAAATAGCTTTCCCTTGCGATTCTGCAGCATATGCCACTAAGAGTTGCTCAGTCTTTCGGAAAGCTTTAGTCTTGTCCAAGTAAAAGCGTAGCTGTCTGTGTATGCCCAAAGAATGCAGAAGCCTCTCCCCCTTATTCTGCGGGTTTGGATAAAAGGTAGGCAAATGTATGGTTTGGTTAAGAGCCACACTGGACACTACCTTAGGCATAAATGTTGGGTTTGTCCTTAGAGAATCCCTGTCTGGATGGAAAATAATAAAAGGTTCCACAGCCATTAGTGCCTGTAATTCTGAGACTCTTCTTGCTGAAGTTATTGCTAGGAGAAGATCTGTTTTCCATGATAAGGATTTTATCTCAGCTGTATTGGCTGGCTCAAAAGGAGGCAGTGTGAGTTTTTCCAGGACAAAATTGATGTCCCATGCAGGTATTGGAGCTCTCCTTGGAGGTCTTATGTTTTTGGCCCCTCTGAGATACTGCCTTAGCAGTTGATGAGAGAAAATAGGTGGGTCAGTATTGTAATGAGCTGAAATGGCAGATGCATGGATCTTAATTGATGAGAAGGATATGCCTTTGTCCAGCATCTCAGTTAGGTACTGTAAAATCTGAGGAATATTTGGAACAAGCGTGTCAATTCCTTGTGCCTGGTTCCAAGCACAGAATTTCTTCCATTTTTCTGTATAAGATTTTCTGGTGCTGGGCCTCTTAGCCTCCAAAATGACATCCATAACTGCTTTAAAGAGAGGTGTGTTCTGAATGGTTATGTTATCCGCCATGCAGCCAGACTTAGGGTTCTGAGTTGGCTGTGTAGGATCTGATTGTTTTGTTGCATCAGCAAATAAGGAATTTGAGGTAATGTCCAGGCTGGGCCTTGAGACAAGCTCTTTAGGATTGGGTACCAGTGCTGGCGTGGCCAGTCTGGGGAAATCAGGATCATTTTTGGCTTCTCTTGTCCGACCTTTAGGAGTACCTTGGGGAGGACAGGCAGAGGAAGGAAGGCATATACTGAGAGGGCTTTCCAGCTGAATGAAAGGGTGTCCACTTTCCATGCTTGTTCGTGAAAAGTCAGAGTGCAGAATCTTTGTAGCTGGCAGTTGTGAGGGGAGGCAAATAGATCTATGTCTGGGCATTCCCATTTCCCTGTTATCAATCTGAAGATTTGTGGATCTAGTTTCCACTCATGAGTATCCATGAGGTTTCTGCTTAGTTCGTATGGCAAGGTATTTGCCCTTCCTGGCAGGAATTGTGCTTGCAGGTGTACTTGATAAGTCAATGCTGTGTTCCACAAGTCAGAGGGGGTAGGAATGTGCGCCTCCTTGCTTGTTTATGTACCACATGACTGCAGTATTGTCCATCTTTATCAGCAGTCGTCCTAGATGTAGGTCCTTGAATGCTGTCAGTGCATTCTGTACAGCTAGCATCTCTTTTTGATTGATATGAAGACACATTTGGCTTGTGGGCCATGTGCCCTGAATACATTTTCCTGCCATATGTGCCCCCCAGGCATAATCTGATGCATCTGTTGTTAATGTCTGCCTGGCTGTGGGTAAAGCGAATGGCTGTCCCTTGTTGTGGTGACAGGCCTGTGCCCACCATCGAAACTCCTGTTGCAGGCAGGGAATGAGAGTAATTAATGTTTCCAGGCTGTGGCAATGTTGAGTCCAAACACTTTTTAGATACCATTGTAGTTTTCTCATATGCAGTCTTGCATATGGAGTTAGTAGAATGCAGGATGCCATGTAGCCCAGTGCCTGCAGAATTTTTCTTGCAGGTAACTGGGCCTTTGTTGCCATGTTTTCAAAGTAAGAAGTCAGTTGCCTTTGTTTGTCTGGTGTGAGATAAGCCATCTGGGCAGTTGTATTTAAGCTTGCACCGAGGAATATTATCTCTTGAGAGGGTACTAGTTTTGACTTCTTTTCGTTTACTGTGTACCCTAGGCAAATTAGCAATCTTTTTACAAACGCCAGCTGCTTTAGTAGAATGTCTTTGGTCACTGCTTGAATAAGGCAGTCGTCCAAGTATGGAAATATTTGAATTCCTCTGTCTGCAAAATGCAATTACTGGTGCCAGGCATTTTGTGAAGACCCTGTGCGCAGTAGATAAGCCAAAGGGCAGTGCAGAGAATTGGTAGTGCATTGAGCCAGCTATGAATCTGAGGTATCTTCTGCAAGTTTACTAAACCACCAACAAGGTAAAATAGTCCAGGAAACGACTCAGCCAGTATATCCAAAGAATTTATTTTATAGTATCAACAATTGATGTTCTCCAGCGCCTCGGCATAAGCCTTTTAACAGAGTATAACAAAACCCATTTCTCATTCCTTTATATAGTAAAAAACTATTCTAATAAAACAATTAAAAAAACACTTAATTACAGCAGCCATTTCAAATCAAGCTCTCTAACTCCTTAGGGTGTAAAGTGTCAAATTTTAAAATAAACAGTGCTTCTTTCCATTGTAGTTTATTCTTCAAGCACATACGTTTCACACAATGTACTTTTTCCAAAATTGTGCCTGTTAAATTCTTACCATCACTGTTATGATATTTTTTAAAATGAAAGCCTAAAGGGCTTTCTACCTTTTCATTTTTAATATTTCTCAGATGTTCTAAGAACCTGACTTGAAAACTTCTTTTTGATTCACCTATGTAAAATAAATTGCATTCACATTTGAGTACATATACAATACCCTCTGTGTTACAACTAAAATTACCATTCACATTAAATTTCTTTCCATTTATACAGTCAAAAGAATTTACTGTTTTTTTACATATACTACAATGACCACATGCTTTAAAACCATAATCAGAAATACATTTAGTTAGACTGGCAGCAGAAAAAAATAAAATAAGCATGAACTAGCATATCTTTAATACTTTTTCCACGTCTATAAGACACCATAGGTTTTTGAGGTAACAATTCACCCAAGCATGGATCTTGTAACAAATGTGTCCAATAAAACATAACAATTTCTACTAATTTCTCTGTATATGTTCCATATGTTGTAACAAAAAACATTTTATCCACTTGTTGATTATACACATTTTTATCTGATTTAGCCCTATATTTTACTTGTTTATAAATCTGATTATTAAACTTCAAATTATTTTTAGCTTGTTCTACACTTTCTACACTATAACCTCTTTTGATAAATTTCTGACAAGTCAACTCAATTTCTAATTCTTTTTGTTGTTCATCACTAGTTAATCTTGAAATTGCAATAATTCATTATAGGAAGTGCTGATATTAAGTGTGGAGGATGGCAACTAGTCCCATTAATGAAATTATTCACACCTTCAAATTTATGATGTACTGATGTTACTACCTTATTACCTCTAACATGCAAATTTACATCCAAAAATGTAACTATCCCCCCACTGAGCTCCATCAAACTTTATACCAAAATTCTTACAGTCTAGGTCATGAATAAAATTATGTACATCTAAACTACCCCCTTCACATAGAAAGATTAAATCATCTATGTAACGATAATATTCTATTACATGACTTCTAAAAAAGCACATTCTATACAAAAATTTGGTTTCAAAATAACCCATAAATAGATTTGCATATACTGGAGCGAAAACTGCTCCCATCGCTGTGCCTTTAATTTGTTGATAAAGAATTTCATTAAATTCAAAAAATTATTTTAAGACAAAACAGTATTAAATCAACTGTATAATAAGTAAGTGGAGTTTCACCCAAATGAAATTTAAGAGCTTCCACCCCTAATTCATGTGTAATATTAGTATACAAATTTTTAACATCTACTACTATCCAGTACCTATTTTCATTCTACTGAATTTTATTAATTTTCTCCAGAAAGTCAAAGGTGTCTCTAATATAGGAAGACAACTGCACAACCTTTGGTAAAAGTAATTCATGCAACACAATTCCTATATTATGAAGAAAATAGTTGCAAGCAGACACTATAGGACGACCGGGATTATATCTATCTTTATGTAGTTTAGGAAGACAGTAAAATTTGGCCATAGTACAATTTTTTATGGAAAATTTCCTCTCTATGTCTTTTTTGGTAAAATAGCCAAGTCTATACCCCCTATTTATTAGTTCATTATATGCTGACAAGTCTGTTTCATATTCCTTCCATATAGCAATTCTATATACTTCCTCATTATTTAAATTATCCATACACATCTTATAATACTGTTCTACTGTCATTATAACTAACTTATTACCTTTATCTGAGGGCTTAAATATAATATCTTTTCTACATCTCATCTTCGTTAAAGCCTCCCATTCATTTTTAGTTAGATTATAAGACACTTTTTTCCTTTTTTTTAAAAATATCCTGCATAGAATAATTCACTATGCTGGAAAAACATTTCACTGCCTCATTAGTAAACGGAGGTACATAGTTACTTTTTATGCTAATCCCATCTGTCGGTAATAGACAGTAAGCATTCACAGTTTCATCATTCTCAAAAAAAGAATTACAAGAAAAAAATTCCATAGAAGTTGTCTCATTCAAAGAATCATCCATATCAAAGGAATTAGTTACTTGTACATTTCTTTCTTTTGACTTTGAAAAAAAGCACAAAAGATGCAACTTTCTTACTAGCTTAAAAACATCTATTTTAAATGTATGCATATTAGAAACAACAGTAGGAATAAACTTAATGCCACAATTTAATACTGCTATTTCAGTATCTGAAAAAGAACTGCCAGTTAAATTAAAAACATACTGTTCATCTAACCTGTCATGAACACCATTAGTTTTAAGAAAGTTAATACCATCTTTTCCTTTTCCCCTGTTGATTCTGTTGTTGCCTGCCCCATGTCGTATCTGCGTGTCCCCTTTTCCGACCTCTCTCACTTGTATTGGGTCTGTTATAAAAATGTTCATACATATATTCACTTTTTTGAGCTGGAGGAAGTGAAGGAAAGTCTGCATTTTCATCCGACCATTCTCCTGAAGCTTCTGTTGCTTCAGATGAAGCAAACGAGACACCATGTTTTTTTCTTTACCATTCTTTTACCAGAGAACCTGCCCATGGTTTTCAGATGGTTTTTATTGGTAAAAGCAGTCTCATTTGCATAATCCCTCAGATCTCTCTGCAATTTGTATATTTTTCTGTCAAAGTCTCAGTTTTACTCAGTACTTTCTCATTAAGATCTTTTAACACGCCCTCAAATCTAGGGACCGTCAGAGAAGTGCATAAACTAGAGCACAGCTTTGCAATGTCATTTTTAATCAGTTTTTGTTTTAACAACTCTCTTTCGACTAGGATGGCCACCCATTCTGTTGTACAGCGATGTGCTGCCATCGCCCATCTTTTAGCAAACTGTACATCTTCTACATTTTTTTCATCAAAGGGCGTAGAAGGACTTTTGAAAGGTCTTACGCCCTTTGGAGTAATATTCAGCTCCAGATACCTCTGTAAGCTAATAATGTTATAATGTGTTGCATTTTCTTTAAAAAGTAAACTTTCAAGTTTTTTAACAGTACCTTGTAATTCAGCTGACACAGCTGCAGTATGATGTTGTCCTATAGTAGAGAATGGATTAACAGTCCGTTTTTGACATCCATCCAACAGCACTTTATCCCAAATCTTCTGTGACTCTCCCAGTTGGGATGTAGAATTCATACCTCTATCAGGCAAACGTTCTCCCACCTGTAGAATATTTTGTTCAAAAGTTTTTTGAGTAGTATCTCCCAGTTCCTCACGAAAAATTCTGGGAGTTTGGAAAGAAGGATCACTGGCCATTGATAAAAGTATATTAAACCACCAAGAAGGAAAAATAGTCCAGGAAACAACTCAGCCAATATATCCAAAGAATTTATTTTATAGTACCAACAATTGATGTTCTCCAGCGCCTCGGCATAAGCCTTTTAACAGAGTATAACAAAACCCATTTCTCATTCCTTTATAAAGTAAAAAAACTATTCTAATAAAACAAAAAAACACTTAATTACAGCAGCCATTTCCAATCAAGCTCTCTATTTAACCCCTTAGGGTGTAAAGTGTCAAATTTTAAAATAAACAGTGCTTCTTTCCATTGTAGTTTATTCTTCAAGCACATACCTTTCACACAATGTACTTTTTCCAAAATTGTGCCTGTTAAATTCTTACCATCACTGTTATGATATTTTTTTAAATGAAAGCCTAAAGGGCTTTCTACCTTTTCATTTTTAATAGTTCTCAGATGTTCTAAGAAGACAATAAGACACCATAGGCTCCAGTATATGCAAATCTATTTATGGGTTATTTTGAAACCAAATTTTTGTATAAAATGTGCTTTTTTAGAAGTCATGTAATAGAATATTATCGTTACATAGATGATTTAATCTTTCTATGTGAAGGGGGTAGTTTAGATGTACATAATTTTATTCATGACCTAGACTGTAATAATTTTGGTATAAAGTTTGATGGAGCTCAGTGGGGAGATAGTTACATTTTTGTTACATTTTTGGATGTAAATTTGCATGTTAGAGGTAATAAGGTAGTAACATCAGTACATCATAAATTTGAAGGTGTGAATAATTTCATTAATGGGACTAGTTGCCATCCTCCACACTTAATATCAGCACTTCCCTATAATGAATTATTGCGAATTTCAAGATTAACTAGTGATGAACAACAAAAAGAATTAGAAATGGAGTTGACTTGTCAGAAATTTATCAAAAGAGGTTATAGTGTAGAAAGTGTAGAACAAGCTAAAAATAATTTGAATTTTAATAATCAGATTCATAAACAAGTAAAATATAGGGCTAAATCCGATAAAAATGTGTATAATCAGCAAGTGGATAAAATGTTTTTTGTTACAACATATGGAACATATACAGAGAAATTAGTAGAAATTGTTATGTTTTATTGGACACATTTGTTACAAGATCCATGCTTGGGTGAATTGTTACCTCAAAAACCTATGGTGTCTTATAGACGTGGAAAAAGTATTAAAGATATGCTAGTTCATGCTTATTTTATTTTTTCTGCTGTCAGTCTAACTAAATGTATTTCTGATTATGGTTTTAAAGCATGTGGTCATTGTAGTATATGTAACCAAACAGTAAATTCTTTTGACTGTATAAATGGAAAGAAATTTAATGTGAATGGTAATTTTAGTTGTAACACAGAGGGTATTGTATATGTACTCAAATGTGAATGCAATTTATTTTACATAGGTGAATCAAAAAGAAGTTTTCGAGTCAGGTTCTTAGAACATCTGAGAAATATTAAAAATGAAAAGGTAAAAAGCCCTTTAGGCTTTCATTTTAAAAAATATCATAACAGTGATGGTAAGAATTTAACAGGCACAATTTTGGAAAAAGTACATTGTGTGAAAGGTATGTGCTTGAAGAATAAACTACAATGGAAAGAAGCACCGTTTATTTTAAAATTTGACACTTTACACCCTAAGGGGTTAAATAGAGAGCTTGATTGGAAACGGCTGGTGTAATTAAGTGTTTTTTTAATTGTTTTATTAGAATAGTTTTTTACTATATAAAGGAATGAGAAATGGGTTTTGTTATACTCTGTTAAAAGGCTTATGCCGAGGCGCTGGAGAACAATTTTCTGCAAGTTTGTCTGATTGGGACATGCAGGTATGCCTCTTTGAGGTCCAAAGTTACAAGCCAAGCCTTCTTGCCCAGCATGGGCAGAAGCTGCTGCAGAGTCAACATTTTGAATTTTGGAACGTCCAGAAAAGTGTTTAGAATAGACAGGTCCAGAATTGGTCTCCGGGCCTTGTCCTTTCTTGGTACTAAGAAAAGTCGTGAGTAAAATCCTTGTCCCTGCTCTTGTTGTGGCACTGGCTGAATAGCCCTCATGTCCACGAGAGATGAAACTTGTTTTTCTGCCTCTGCCCATTGATTGTGTGGCAGGTCTGGCATACCTTTTGCCTTTGGAAGGGTGTGAAAGTGGAACCTGTAGCCCTGAGAGACTATATTTAAGAACCATTTATCCTGGGTGATCCTGTGCCAATTTTGTGAAAAAAGTGCTAACTTTCCCCCTAAGGGAGCTGCCAAAAGTTAAGTGCTTGGCATTGGCAGAGGGAAATCATTAGGACTGTTTCCTATAGGGCTGTGACTTGTCTTCTCCGCTTTTGGAGGTAGAAGCACCCCATTGTCTGGGCCTATATGAGCCCTGGGGCTGTTGCCTGCCTTTAGGGTGTCTGAATCTGCCTCTTTGTGGTCCATCTGCCACTGGAAAGGGCCAATTCTTAGAAGGCCAGTTCCTGCTAAATCTGGGTGGCTGTACCTGTAAGAAACCCTTTACTGTCTGCATAGATTTAGCTTTATCCTCCATTTTCTTCAACACCTCTTCTGCCTTAACACCAAACAAAGTACCATGCTGTAATGGAACATCCAATAATTTTGCTTTAACATGATCAGGCAGATTCTGTTCCTTTAACCAAGCATGCCTTCTAATAAGAGAACCTGTAACTGCGGCCATGCACGAGGCCTCCAATGAATCATAACCACATTGCAAAGTATGTTTTCCCACATGTTCAGCTATACGCAATAAATCCTGCAATTCTTTGTTCTCAGAACATTCAGAATTTGTCAACATTTTTTGTTTTAACAAAGACATTAAGTATTGCTGATATTTGAGCATATGAAATTGACAATTTAAAGCCCTTACAGCCAAGGTAGCAGAAGTGTAGACTTTTTTCCCCCATCTGTCCAGAGCCCTAGAATCTCTATCTGAGGGGACAGAGTTTTTAGCAGAAGCAGCCTTGACCCCTTTGGGACCCTGTGAGATAATTTCTGGGTCAGCAGCAGGGTTTTTATATAGAAATTTATGGGAATCTGGAACCCTGTAGTATCTGTCCAGCTTAACAGGTGCAGGAGGTAAAGAGTCAAGAGACAGGCCGGACTCTGAAAATACATCATCTACTAAGTCTAGAACAGGAGGAATTGCAAGAGGTCTGTACTGAGGCAGTAACAGAAAGTCTCTAAGCCTTTTCTTAGAATCTGAATAAACCTGGTTCTCCCAGTGGAAATGCTCCCTCATGGTATGCAGGGTTTCCCCAAATGAGTAATCCTCAGGAGAAGAAGCTGAAGGAATACAATCTTCAGCATCAGAATCCTCAGAGGGAGGAATAGAATATCCCTGTTCTGAAGAGGAATCAGAGGAAATGGAAACCTGATCAGAAGAATCATATTCAGTATCTTGCCTAGGCCTCCTTTCAGGAGGGGGATGGGAACCCCTGATCAAAGTAATTAGATCTTCGGCCATTTTGAGCATCTGTTTCTTAAACATAGAAGTCTGTCCTGGAGAATGCTGTACTTCTTTCCTTGACTTTAAAACTGCTTTAGACTTTGTCTTGGATGCTGAAGTAGGCTTTATATAAAGTTGTGTATGTCTGAAAACACCCTCAGAAGCCAATGCCTGCTCAGCGGCTCCGGACCCATCTGAAGGACTGATTTCCGAAGGGCCAATACCTTGAGTATCCAGAGGCCTAGTTGTCTCCACGTGGGAGTCGGAGGCGGCCTGTGGCTCTGAGGTAGCGGGAGTCAGGGGCTGCAAAAGCGCCTCACTGAGCAACGGCGAACCGGGGACTGGCCTAGAAGAGGCTTCTTCATCGGTTTTGGACCTCGGATGCCTGTCCTTTTCTTTATCCTTGCGCTTTTTATGAATTCCGGTAGTCGGTTGTTCCGACGGCTTATACAGTTAAACCTTCTGCCAAAGTAATGAAAAGCAAAAATCATACAGACGCTTTATAGTGCATTGGTTGAATCTAGCACAAAACCGACAACTAGCAACGTCGTGATCAGGGCCTAGGCAAGAAATACAGTAAGAATGAAAATCCTTATGAGGTATTTGCTTCCCACAAGAAATACAATTGTTAACTTTTTCTGACATCGGTCTGGAGCATAAAAAAAAAGTTTCCCCAACGGGGTACTTAGCTTTATTGAAGACTTCAGATCTGAAATTCAATTATGAAAATCTCAAGAGTCGGCCGACCGACACTTGCGAACTGCTTTTGCTTTGGGCACCGCGCAGCAAGAAAGACTGAAGAAAATGGCGTCAGCTGCATCTTTTATACCCCTGGCGCACTGACGTCAGGGAGGAGGCAACAGCAATCGACGCTGGACCAGGACTTTGGAATTCAGGCCAACTGTGGGTAGACTGCCAGCAGGATAACCCAAATGTAATGACTGCAACAGTGAAACACGGTGAACATCAGCAGACAAGGTGGGAGCCACTGTGGTCATGGACTTTGATGCATATAATAATGAGGCTTTGCGACAACTCAACAACCATTTATATTATATGTTTATGCCATTCGACCCCACCTAAACATTTAAACACCAGACAGATGATTTCATTCAAAATGCTGTGGATGAAGGGGTTATATCCAACAACATTGCAAAATACCTCATGATAAAAGATCCCAAAAGGCAACATTTTTATCTGTTACCTAAAATTCACAAATCTTTAACCAATCCTCCAGGTAGACAGATAGTTTCTGGTAAGGGATCGCTGACTGAACCACTGGCTGTTTTTCTGACTCAATATTTGAAACCTCTGCTGACTCTAGTGAGATCTAGAATACGATATACCACTGAATTTTTACAAATACTATCCGATGCTCAGGTAGAATCACATTGGTTCCTTTGTACACTGGATGTGGCCTCTCTATATACCAATATTCCCTATTGGGCTGGCCTTTTGGCCATTGAGTATTGGTTGAGAGTTTCCGAATTATATCTCCCAGGATTTAATACTTTGTTAATACTCATGATGGAACATGTCTTGACCAAAAATTTTTTTTACTACCAAGACAAATGCTTTCTGCAAACTAAGGGGACGGCAATGGGGGCATCTTTTGTCCCCATTTACGCCAACTGATTTATGGCCTATATAGAAAAACATCTTGTATATGATCCCCTACACAATCTTTTTGCCAGAAATGAACATCTGGCACCAATATTTGGATGACTGTTGGCTTATATGGAAGGCTGATTTGGAGTATTTACGGGAATTTGCTGACTACCTCAATGGGAATAAATGGGGTATGGAGTTCACCTGTACACAAGATCTTAACCACATTACTTTTTTGGATGTCTTAGTTACCAAGAATGTGGATGGCACTTTGGACACACAGGTGTTTCGTAAATTCCATGAATATAACTCACTTCTACATGCGACCAGTTATCCGCCACATGTCATTCGTAATGTACCAAAATCTCAATTCATGAGAGTGAAGCGCATTTTTCTGGTAGTGACAAACATAATTAGTATAAAGCTAATATGGTCAGGAGATTTAACTCATTAACCCAGAGTACCTTCTCATGGCGCCTCTGTGCTTAACACAGAGTGCGCCATGAGAAGATAGGAATTCCATTCTGTTAACCCAGAGTGCCTTCTCCCAGCGCAGTTAATTTTGTAGTCAGATAGTAACTCTACTGTTGAAAATGAAGATGAAAAAGTAAATGAACTCTATCAGTTATCTTGTCAGCTTAATTTTCAGTATACAGTTACGTGGTGGTTATATTTGAGTTCTCGGAAAAAATCGGCTTGCAAGTCACTCTGTACTTTCTTCTCATAGCAAGCCGATTTTCTATGCAAGCCGTTATGTCCAATCACAGTACACTTAACTCCTCCACCCCTTGACCTAAAACCCTTTGTTCTGTCCCAATAAATAAGGGTTCCAGCAGTAAAAGTTCCCTTTCTTTATCTTGCTATGGTAAAAATTACTGCTGGATCCCTCTAGTTATCCTGCTGATAACTGAACGAACCAGGGGAGTTTTGCTGCAGTTACGGGAAGAAAGACCTGCACCGGAGATCTATGTACATTTTCAAAACAAACTGCAAGTCTCTTCTACAGACCATTTAATCTCCGATCCGTAAGGTAAGATAAGGTAACATATTGCCCTGCTACAGCTTACATGGTTTTCTTGCTTTATGAGGACTGATTTTTTTATGTGAACGGACTTCTACAGAAGTTTTACTTGCTGCGGTGCTGTCTGTTTAAAATTTTCATGGCTTTATAATTCAGCTGCTGACTGTGGCTTGTTTTCCTTTACAGAAAATAGTGGTATGAAGCTTGTAGTTGTATGTCTTACATAATCACCATTATAAGTCAAACAAAACAGAATTCAACTGTATTCTGTAGCACGTCATCGCTAAAATGCAGTCGTTTTTTCAAACTTACTCATTGTTATAAATATCTAATATACTAGCTGTTTATTACAGATGAAAAATGCAGGTTATATAATTTTCCTTTGTAATTATAGCAGCACTTTAATTGTCGTTTTCTTTAGGCGCCAAGTAATTAAGCATGTGGACAGTTTTATTTTTGTGGTGCTGTCTGTTTAAAATTTTGATGGCTTTTTAATTCAGCTGCTGAGGCTTGTTTTCATTTTCAGGAAATACTGGTATGAAGCTTGTAGTTGTATGCCTTACAGAATCATTATTATAAGTGAAACAAAACAAAATTCAACTGTATTCTGTAGCACATGTCATTGCTAAAATGCAGTCGTTTTTTCCAACTTACCTCATTGTTATAAATATCTGATATACTAGCTGTTTATTACGGATGAAAAATGCAGGTTATATAATTTTCCTTTGTAATTATAGCAGCACTTTATTTTTGTCATTTTCTTTAGGCGCTAAGTAATTAAGCTTGTGGACAGTTTTATTTTTGTGGTGCTGTCTGTAAATTTCATGGCTTTATAATTCAGCTGCTGATGCTTGCTTGCTTTCCTTTGTAGAAAATACTGGTATGAAGCTTGTAGTTGTATGCCTTACAGAATCATGATTATAAGTCAAACAGTAACATAGATGGTCAGTGTGACGGTGAATGCTGCAACCTGGAATACTACCACTGTTGGCCACAAGTGAAGCTTGTTTATATTGATGATCGGGTTGACATACAACCCCGATGTCCTTTAGCAGAGTAGATTCTGTGCTTTTTAACAACTTAACAGCCATAGATAAAATGTAATGTGAAGTACATAAGCAACTGCAAAAAAGACTGAACCAGAACATTAAATCCACAACACTTTCCATGTGGTTGATAAACGTTCTGGTTCAGTCTTTTTTGAAGTGGATTTTACTGTTTTTCATAGCCCGTACGTAAGCAAGCTTTTTATAAGAAAGAAATGCTAAATTAGCACTGTGAATAGTTGGAGAATGAATAAGTGATTTACATTTCAGCAGTAATCACGCATCCTGCATGCTGTTGCTGTAAGCACTGTGATGCTTAAAATTTTTTTTATTTGGTGATAGAGAGTAACAGTTGAATTCTCCACCCTTGGTCCTAGTGACAAATTTAGCCTGGCTGTGGCATAAGCATAAAAAATTTAGTTTGTAGTTTCTTCAATGCTGTATAGTGATCTTCTCTCACTTTGTGGAAACCTACTTGGTTGGGCCTTCCCTCAAAACTGTAACAAGGTGTGTTGGTACCTATGGCAATGCTCCCAGTCCCCCCTTCCAGCAGAAATGCTCCTTTTTTATGGGACTTTAGGCAAATCAATGACCTATAATATCTGAGGCATCCCTGGATAATCTTTCAGTGAGGTACCTCTGTAAACAGATTAGAGCAGAGAAGGAGCTGTTGTCCAGGCAGACACAGAGGGTCGTTGAAAACACTGGATCTTACTAAATCCTGCATAATGGCCCAAAGTGCAGAAATTTCGCAGTGCTTCCGTGACCTGTTTCATGGGTTGTATACAAGCTGCTGTGTATCTGCAACTTGGTTGGCATTTCAGCCTGTCCTGCATGCTGCATCACTCTTGTCATACAGCAGGCAAAGTTGTCTCTCAGATAGTAATCTTTTTCTGAATGATATTCTTTCAGAATCTATTAAATCATATACGTAGACTTTTTTTGTTGAGGCAAGTCAGTTATTTCAAGTGATGGGATAGTTAAGTATTTGGGTTTTGGATCCTAACTATATGGTAACAGTTGCAAGTGTGCACTGTCAGCATCAGGGAGCTATGTGTTTTAGTTTTAGACAGCTTTTATGTTGCTGGGTGCTGCACCTCCTACTTTTGGCCATGATTTTCTTCCTTGTGTTACACAGCCTATTGATATTGTGATTCCACCAAGGGTGGCTGTTTTATTTTTGGTTAGCTGTTGGGTTGCTTTTCTTAAATTTTGGAGGGACGTCCAGTTCTTTGCAACATCACTGTTGTCCCATATTTTCTCCATTGTTTGACGGTCTTCACTGTGTTCCATGGTAAATCCAATGATCAGTAAGATATAAGTGCTGTACTACTTTGACTGAATTACTATGGTGTTTGTCCTAACAGATGGTAATGACTCTGTCTTATATTACACCTGTACCCCAAATATAACGAATGGCTACTCAACAGATAATCTGATGCAATTTCCCACCTGCTTGTAAGGTGTTTATTTCTGAATTTTTTCCTGTTGGTGCTTGTACATACCAGGAAATGTTACTGAATGGTTGTTTTTGGGAAATCTTTCATTCTGGTGCCTGTGCATACATTATATTGAAGGGCTTGACTGGGTGAATGCTTCATTTTTGGTGCTTGTACATACTAGGAAATGTTACACACGTTTTGTTTGGGGAAGTGTTTAATTTTGGTGATTCTGCATGCCTCAACATTGTACTGAAGGGGTTGCTTGGGTGAAGTGTTCATGCTGGTGGTTGCACATACTAGGAAATGTTACTGTAGGGTTTTTAGGGGGAAACATTTTATTGAGGTGCATGTATACCTGGACATAGTTTTATGATGTTACTTAGGGAAATAATTCATTGTATATCAGGGAAGTGCTTGTGGATACATGGTCTGACTGCTGAAGTGACCGCTGGGCAAAATAGTTTATTGTGTCATTTTGGTGCTTGTGCATACACAGTGCAAACAGCTGGATGGGTTCCTGGGGAAACAGAAATTAAGTGTGACATTTTCATACGGTTACATTACTTAGAATACAGCACAGAAATGTAATTATAGTGTAATATACCAGCATATAAGACATCGGATACACCATTGAGTAAATAGTATAATGTAAAATAAGGAGACAATAAATCACTTCTGCTTGCAGTATTCTATTTGTGATTAGTAGTTGCATGAGTGAGATATTCTTCATCAACTAGCTATCCTCCAAAACCCCTTTTTTTCCTGTATGTGTGTGTGTATATATATATATATATATATATATATATATGTATATATAAATAAAATGTCTGTGCAAATGTGTGTATATCGATACATATGTATGACGTCCATTCACTTTGTGGTAATCTAGAGCAATCCATTGGTAGCTGATTTTGTAGTTGGAAATCCTGTTTACCTTCAAAGCACTGAACGACTTAGTAACCTTTGGTTCAGTAATAGAAATGGAGTGTCTGAATAGATGTAGGCAGCCATTTCAATTTTAGCTTTGATTTTTGCATTCTGGTATAAGAAATTTGATGTAAATAATGTGTGAAATTATGTAAAACTATAAATCACATTTGATTAATGAACTAGAAAAAGTACAGTTTTGTACCTACCATAAATGTAGATGTTCGAAGATCCACATTGCTGCAGTCCTGACATTTGGGTAGTCCGCTGTCCTCGATCGGCCCGAATATCAAAGTATAAGGCTGACGTCGGTCAAGGCGCATTAGACTGACATCAAGACGTCAGGGTACAAATGCGCATGACCGACGTCATATCCTCAGTCTTTTCTTGCCCCAGATGTCAGAAGACCCCAAAAGAAAGGTCAAAACCAAAAGACAGCAAACAACCAACCAACCACCCTTGCACTAATAATATGTACAATATATACAATAAATACAATATTTACAACCCAACCCACACAACCGCCTCTAACTACAGAGGGGAAGGAGGGAGGGTAAATTGGACTGCAGCAATGTGGATCTTCGAACATCTACATTTATGGTAGGTACAAAACTGTACTATGTTCTTCATCTCACATTGCTGCAGTCCTGACACTTGCGTAGAATCCCAAAGCAGAGGTAAGGGAGGATGGCAAAACTATAAAGCAGCAGGCGCTGCCAAAATGCCCTGTAAAATAGCAGTGGCAAAACCAGCCCTAGATTTAGAGTAAAGTGGAAGGTGATAATGCTTAGAGAAAGTATGCACTGAACTCCAAGTAGCTGCCTCCAAAATATCCTTAGTTGCCACCCCTTAAAAAGCTGTCGAAGTGGCAGTAGCCCTAGTGGAATGAGGCCTAATCCCAGCTGGAATCTCCTTACCATGATGGGAATAACAGAAAGCAATGCAAAACCCAATCCACTTAGAAATAGTTTGTTTTGACACAGGCTTGCCCTGAGAACTCAAAGCAAAAGAAACAAATAACTGCTGAGACTGCCTGAACCCTTTAGTTCTGCTCAAATAATATCGCAACTGCCTGTGTACATCTAAAGTGTGCAAAATCTTTTCCCCTTTATTTTGAGGATTTGCATAAAAAGTAGGCAGATGAATAGTTTGGTTTAAAGCCACACTAGAAACCACTTTAGGCATAAAGGAAGGATTAGTACGCAAAGATACCCTATCCTTATGGAAAATCAAGAAAGGCTCAACTGACATAAGGGCTTATATGGGGGTCTTATATTCTTTGCCCCTCTAAGAAATTGCTTGAACAAAGGATGAGAAAACAATGGTGGGTCACAGTCATAGTGAGCAGAAATTGCTGCAGCATGAACCTTAATAGAAGAGAAGGACAAACCTTTGTCCAGTAACTCAGTAAGATATTGAAGAGCCACACTTAAATTAGGCTCAGAAACATCAAATTCCTTTGCTGCACTCCAAAATAAAAATCTCTTCCATTTATCTGCGTACACTTTCCTTGTACTAGGCCTTCTGGCTTCCAAAATAACATTCAAAACTTGCTGTGGAAGTCGAGACCCTCCAGGGTTCAAAACAGAATATGCCAGGCTGTTAGGTGAAGAGAGTGAAGTTTGACATTGAGTAAATGACTGTTCTCCTGAGACAGCAGGTGTGGAATCGAAGGCAAAGGCCATGGAGGCTCCCGTACCAGACTTCTCAGTACAGGGTACCAATGCTGCCGAGGCCAATCTGGAGCTATTAAAATCATCCTTGGCTTGTCCTGTCTGACCTTTAGGAGTACCTTTGGGAGGAGAGGCAGAGGTGGAAAGGCATACACATGAAGATTGTTCCAATTGAAAGAAAGAGCATCCACTTTCCAGGCTGTGGGATGAAACCTTTTTGTGCAAAACTTTGGCAGCTGGTAGTTTAGTGGAGAAGCGAACAGATCTATGTCTGGAGTTCCCCATGACACTGTCAATTTCTGAAATACATGAGGATCCAATTTCCACTCGTGGGGATCCATAATTAGATCTGCTTAACATCTGCTAAGGAGTTCTGTGCTCGGCAGAAACCTTGCCTGAAGATGTAGCTGTAAACTGAGAGCAGTCTCCCACAAAATCATTGCTTGCCTGCATAGAGGATAAGAATGAGTTCCCCTTGCTTGTTGATGTACCACATGACAGTTGTGTTGTCTGTTAGAATCAACACCTGCCCTGGAAGAAGTAAATCCTTGAAAGCTATTAATGCAAATTGGACTGCTAACATCTCCTTCAAGTTGATATGTAGATGTTGTAGTCTGGCAGGCCACGTGTCTTGTATCCACTTTCCATTTAGATGAGCTCCCCAAGCTTTGTCTGAGGCATCTGTCGTTAGAATCTGACTCGCCTCTGGCCGGGTCACAGAGAGTCCCTTGTTTAAGTGACATTCCTGAGCCCACCACAAAAATTCCTTTTGAATGCAAGGTATTATCTGAATGACAGTGTCCATATCCTGGCAGTGCTGTGTCCATACATTTTTGAGATACCATTGTAGCTTCCTCATATGCAGTTTGGCATTGGGAAGCACCAGAATACAAGATGCCATGAACCCCAAGGCTTGAAGGACTGTCTTTGCAGTCAGCCTGGCCTGATGAGACAATTGATGGAAGTAAAGGGAAAGATTATTTTGTTTGTCCGGGGTCAAAAAGGCCATCTGGGATGCTGTATTCAGTCTTACACCCAGAAAGCACATGTCCTGAGAGGGTACTAGACTGGACTTTATTTCGTTCACAGAATACCCCAGGCATCTTAGCACTGCTATCACATATTGCAGATGATGAAGAAGTTCGTCCCTTTCTTGAGCCAGAATCAGGCAATCGTCCAAATAAGGATAAATCTGTATTCCTTTTAGCCTGAAGAAAGCTATCACTGGAGCCAGAACTTTCGTAAACACTCTGGGCGCAGTAGATAAGCCAAAGGGCAATGCAGAGAACTGATAATGAGAAGTTCCAGCCCGAAAGCAGATACTTCCTGCAACTTAGTCTGATAGGAACATGAAGGTAAGCCTCCTTGAGATCCAGAGTTACCATCCAGTGATCTTTGCCCAGCAGAGGTAAAAGCTGTTGTAACGTCAACATTTTGAACTTGGGAATGTCCAGATAAGTGTTGAGGATAGATAAATCCAAAATTGGTCTCCACGTGTTCCCCTTCTTTGGTACTAGGAACAGGCGAGAATAAAATCCTAGGCCCACTTCTGGCAGAGGGACCGGCTGTATGGCCCCTATTTGAAGTAGCAGAGAAATTTGTTTGTGAGCCTCTATCCTTTGTTGAGGAGGAACGTCTGGCATGCCTTTGAAAGGAGGCAAGGTATGGAAATAAAACCTGTAACCTTTGTGTATGATATCCAATACCCATCTGTCTTGGGTAATTAAACTCCAATTTTCCTTGAAAAGTGCCAACCTTCCTCCCAAAGGTGCTGCCAGACGAGAAGGCTCTGGCAGCTGAAAAGGTAGGTCATTGGGCCTGTTTACGAAAGGACTGACCCCTGCCCTCACCCGAAGACTGTGCAGGTGAACTCCCTGTTCTAGGCCTGAAAGAGCCCTGAGCTCTGCCCTACCACGTCTAGATCTACCCCTAGACTGGGAATCATAAGAAGGATCGTCCACCCCTTGGTAGGCCAATTCCTACTAAACTTGGAGGCTGAACCTGCAAAAAATCTTTAACAGTCTGCATAGACTTAGCCTTGTCTTCCATTTTCTTTAAGACTGCTTCCACAGGTGAACCAAACAACACATCAGACTGTAAAGGAGCATCTAAAATCCTTGTCTTAACATGGTCAGATAAATTCTGATCCCTCAGCCAGGCGTGCCTGCGAAGAACTGACCCAGTGGCAGCCACCCTAGACGAGGCCTGTACAGCATCAAAACCACATTGCAAAGAATGCTTACCCACCTGTTCAGAAACATGTACCAAATCCTGTAATTCCTTACACTCAATACCTTCCGCCAGAGCATCTACCTTAGACTTCAATTGAGAAAGTAGATAGTTTTGGTATTTCAACATGTGAAACTGGCAATTCAAAGCCCTCATAGCAAAGGTGGAAGAAGTATAGACTTTCTTTCCCCATCTATCCAAAGCCCTGGCCTCTTTATCTGGAGGAACCGGATTTTTTACAACAGAAGCCTTGACACCCTTAGGCCCTTGACTAACAGTTTCTGGGTCTGCCCTAGGACTGTTAAAAAGATATTTATGAGCTTCAGGCACCCTGTAATACCTATCCGGTTTAACAGGAGCAGGAGGCAAAGAATCAGGATTAAGAGCAGCCTCTGCAAACACGTCTTCCACAACATCCAGAACAGGAGGTATAGCCAAAGGCCTATGCTGGGGTAAAAACAAAAATTCCCTAAGCCTTTTCCTGGAATCCGAGAAGTCCTGACCTTCCCACTTAAAATGTTCCCTCATGGAATGAAGAGTCTCTGAAAAAGAAAAATCCTCTGGAGGAGAAGCAGGAGGAGTAGAATCATCCACATCAGAATCAGAATAAGGAGAATACTCCTGCAAGTCTTCAGCCGAAGACTCTGAAACATCCGAAGCCTGCTCAAAACTCCCCAACTCTGGTTCCACCCTAGGCCTCTTATCAGGAGGGGGCAAAGAACCTCTAATTAAAGTAATTAAATCTTCTGCCATTTTAAGCATGTGCTTCTTGGGCACAGATCCTGATGAACTAGGAGCGACACCAACAGAAGCTAAACCTGGCCTGCCTCTGGGAGATGCCTTGGAAACAGAAGGAGAGGGCCTAACCCCCCTAGGAAGGGAGGGGAGTACAGTAACCTGAGAAGCCCCTTCAGCCTGACCTGCCTCCTGAGAGGCCACATCCTGCAATAACAAAGTCTCCCCCTGGGACTCCAGAGAAACCTCCGGCGGAACCCCCGGTTCCACCGACACCTCCAAAGAACCGGCGTCCGGTACGGACGACTCTTCTTGTCTGGGCTTAGCTGCTTTGTCTTTACGCTTCTTCGTAGAAGCGGGCGTCGGAGCATCCGACGGCATGTTATAATTGCACCGCTTCCCGAAGACTAACCTGGCACAATCTAACCTTCGCTTAATAGTGCGCTTATTAAACCTAGCACAAAAGCGACACCCAACAACGTCGTGCTCAGGCCCCAAACAAGGAATACACAAAGAATGATAATCTCTATGCGGTATCTGTTTCCCACAAGAAATACAGTTATTCACTTTTTCTGACATCCGGTAAACCACTGAGGCAAGAAAAAACTAAAATATTCCCCAACGGGGTACTTAGCCAACTTTGACTCTGTCTGAAACTCCGAATTCGAAAAATTTCGGAACGCCGAATGGCACTTGCAACGCTGCTTCTGCATCGGACCATGCGGCAAAAAAGACAGAGGATATGACGTCGGTCATGCGCATTTGTACCCTGACGTCCTGATGTCAGTCTAATGCGCCTTGACCGACGTCAGCCTTATACTTTGATATTCGGGCCGATCGAGGACAGCGGACTACCCAAGTTTCAGGACTGCAGCAATGTGAGATGAAGAACATCTTCCATACAGCAGCTAGAACCTCTGAATTGGTAGATACACATTGAAATATAAAGTTCTTTGCTAGCAGCAACCTCTTCAGTAGTTGCAGATATCTTTAATGTGAAATTATTCAGATTACTTTTACCTATGCAGAGATTGTACATGTTTAGAAACTAGTTTACATTGTAAATCAAGATAAGAAGTACACAGGGCTGCTGGTAGTATCTTCCTGATGAATGCCATTAACAAAGTTGGTTGTATAACTAATGAGCGAGTCTAGCAGTATATATTTTTTTGCTTTCCATCCTAGAGTTATAATTAGTGTTTAAAATTTGCTTATGGAGACCTCACTCTCAGTGTTTGCCATTTATTATTGTTGAAACGCTAAGTCAAATTCACTTTTCCTGAGTAAAATGTATGGAATGTATGGAAATGAGTATATTTTCTGGTTGGCTTACTGTGTGATCGAGACTGTGAGGGAGACAGAAAAAGTATGCATTTGTTAACTCCTTTACCAGATTAATACTAGAGAAGGCTACTTTGTGATTTTTATTAGGTTTTAAAAAACAATTTAAAGGGAATGTGTATACAGGATGGAACCGGGACCTTCAGAGTCAGTGCAGAGTTCTTATTTGTTATTACTGTTCTTCAGGACAATTTCTTACAGAAGTATTGGGACGTAACTCCATCATTGGATGTTATGCTTTATTATAGGTTCATAGGTTCATACTAGGCTATCTGCCCTAGGGCATTTATAAGCCTAGCCAGAATGTGTTTGGCTTTTGCCACCCATTTTAAATTTATTTTGCTATGCCCTTTTTCAAGGTTAGTATACTGTGCCTCTGTCTAACAGTGACACAGAAGTGATACCCGAGGTAAACCTACGATCTCCCATCCACTCATCAAGATTCCTCTTGAAGAGAGTCAATGAGGGACTCTGCCTAACCTGGACTGGGATTTTATTCCAGAGTGAAGGGAGCCTCTGGGTTATGAATCTGTCCCTCCAGCATGTCCTATTTATTTCAGTGCTGAGGTTCAAGTCTCTTGAGCGTAGCTCGATGGGATTTGGATTTTCTGAGGTGCAGCATGTCCATTAATTCCAGGTTGGACACGGCTTTATACGTCAGGCGCAGATCGCCTCTGAAGAGGCGGTATGCCACTGAGTAGAGCTGGAGTTTCTTTAACCGGGCAGCATATGGCATCTGTTTGAGCCCTTTGATCCTCTTGGTGAGGTACTTTTGGGGTCTTTCCAGTTGCTGCAGGTGTCTGGTAAGGTACATCCCAAAAGGGGCATTGTACTCAATTATGGGCCTGATGAGGGATGAGTAAAGAGGCACGATGAACTCCCCTGATCTAGATGTGAATCCCTTCATGATTAGGTGGGCTATATAAAATGTTTTTCTAACCACTTTGGCCACGTGGTTGTCAAATGAGAGACTGCTATCAACTTGGGTCCCCAGGTCCCTAATTACTTCTTCTGTACTTAATGGATTTCCACCTATGTGGTAATTTGTGGGCACTGTGTTTTTGCCAAAGGGGATGACTATACACTTTTTGGCATTTAGCTTGAGGCCATGGCTCTGGCACCAGTTGTCTGTTTCTATGAGGCCCTTTTGGAGGATGCTTGTGTCGGCTGCAGAGTCGATTATGGCGCCCAGTTTGCAGTCATCTGCGAACTTGGTCAGCCACAGTCCTTCCGTGTTGGCCTGTACCTTCGAGAAATATATACCGAACAAGAGGTCCCAGGACTGAGCCTTGTGGGACACCACTTGTAACTGGTTTGGAGTTTGACATGGCTCCAGCAATTCTAACCATGTGGGTTCTGTCCTTGAGCCAGTTTGCAATCCATCTAGTGACATAGGGGTTTATATTTAAGCTGGTGAGCTTATCTATAATGCCAGTGGGGTATTGTATCGAAGGCTTTGCGAGGTCCAGGTAGGCTGTGTGGACCACCTTCCCCTCGTCAATGGCCTTGGTGACTGTTTCAAAGAAATCAACCAGTTTTAAGAGGCAGGATCTGCCCTTAACAAAGCCGAACTGGGTAGGATCCAGTGTTTGTAGGTCCCCAATATCTTTATTTATGAGGTCCATGATGATCCTTTCCATAGCTTTGCAGACCAAGCTAGTCAGGCTTATGGGGCGATAGTTCCAGGATCCGTTGAGGCACCACCTTTATGGAGAGGGACCACTGTTGCTGTACGCCACTCTCTGGGCACATATCCTGTAGTAAAGGCTGAGATTGAACAGTAGTTTTATGTTTGGGTTTAGCTCTTCTTGGAGTTCATGTAGGCGAGCCGGGACACCATCTGGTCCCACTGATGCTGTGTTTTTTGCTTTGGAGAGGGCAGCTCTTACCTGAGCATCTGAGATGTCAGGGAGGCAGCACTCTGCTGGGATAGATATTTGCCCTTTTGGTGGGGGGGGTTTGCGCTGAACCTGTCAGCTAGGATGTTGGCAATGTCTGTGGGTTCGGTGTATTTTTTGTCATTTTGGACTAATTCTGAGCATATCTGGGAATTACCACCCAGGTTCCTAACATAACTAAAGAAAGCCTTGTGATTATCCTTAGTGTCCTGTGCAATTTTTCTCTCGAAGCTGGCCTTAGACAATTTTATGTGTGCCCGTAGTTTTTTGCTAATACTGATCAGAGATGCCTTTCCTTTTTGGGATTTTGCTTTATCATTTAGTAGCTTCCTCCTTCTATTGTATAGTTTGTTTATGGCTGGGGTCCACCAGACAGGACGTCTGCCTTTGGAGGATTGGGTCTTGGTTTTATTTGGGATCGCATGATCCATGCATTCCTGAAGGTGCTCATAGAATGCGTTTATAAAGGATTCTGCGGTCTGGGACGCATTTTCCACAGGCCCGGGGGCTTTGAAGGATTCCACCTCAGTTTTGAGGAGTGTAAAATATGCTTTAGAGAAGTTTTTCACTGTGGTTTTCTGAGCAGGGGGTGGGGTCGGGATGTGAATATCCAGTGAGATTAGTTTATGGTCTGATCTTACCAGTGAGGGATACACTTCTGGTCTGGAGCATAGAGTCCCCATGTTGGTGATGATCAGGTCCAGTATGTTTTCCCCTCTTGTGGGAGTGGTAACAAGTTGTTCCATAGCATTTGAGTTTATAAATTCTAGGAACCTTTGGGCTAGGGTGTTGGAGCTAGAGTAATGCTCCCAGTCTATGTTTGGGTAGTTGAAGTCAACAGTATAATGGTGTTTGGAGAGAACTTCATATTTTCCAGTGTTCTCAGGAAGGCCGAGTGGGATTCCTGGGTTTGGGAGGGTGGTCTGTAGCAGGCTATAAACTGGAAGGCAGTTTTACCCACTGTTAGTTGCACATGGATAGTCTCTGATGCTTCGTGCTTTGCCACCAACCTGGAGGTGTGGGTATCTTTGATGAATATCGATACTCCCCTCCTTTGTGGTTCGGTCCAAGTTCTGGGGCAAAAGCATGGTATGAGGTATAACCTGGTAGTGCTGGGGTGCTCTCGGAGCCCTGAACCAGGTTTCTGTTACTGCACAGATATCGATGTTCTCCATGCTAAGGAGAGTTTTGAGTGCGTGCATCTTGAGGTTTAGACTTCTGGCGTTGAGTAGCATTACTCTTAGTTTCTTATCCCTTGTGATACCTATGGAGGTGGGTTTGTCTTTTGAGCCTTGCCTAAAAAGGCACTATGGGGGTAGCAAGAGCCTTTGCCAATATCCGAAAGCCCAGGGGTGACAGGTGCAAGCCGTCCCTAGCGAAGCATCGTGGCTTGTCGAGCATATCATCCCAAGCTGACAGGCATTGGATCCCCTTTGAATGACACCAGTACTTAAGCCAATTGTTGAAATTGATCATCTTGTCTTCATATTGTGGCATCATTCTTGGTGAGGGTAAGATGCTACTCAAGGTCAGGGTCATCCGGCCTGGGCTACATGCTCAGAGAGCTCCTTTATGTCTTTTTTCATGTAGTCCAGGGATGCGTCTCAGGTCATTCACACCAGCATGGACAATGACTGAGTCATATTTGTACTTGCCTTGGAGTGACCTGAGTGCTTGTGTTATGTGGCAGATCCTAGCGCCCGACAGGCTGCTCACCGTGACCCTCTCCTTGTTCAGCCTGGTGAGCGGGACGTCAGTGTGCCTGACGATAGAGTCACCTATTACAAGTGTATCAGGTGTGTTGTTTAGTCTTAAGGGCTGTGACTGTTTGGCACACTGGCTTTGTGAGATATATGTTGCACGTGTTTTGTTTTGGGGTAGCGGCTGCTTGGGTGTCTGCTTTGGAGGTCTCTGCTGATCTTTATTTAGAGCCTCCGAGTATGTTTTTGTATGATTATGTGTTTGGTTTGCTGTCGTGGTAGGTCTATGTGAGACTGGAATTGTAGTGAGTGTGGTTTCCTTCTCCTCCTGACTGGTTATGCCAGTACTGAGTTGTGAGAGCTTAGCCTCCAGTTTGGCTATATGGTTGCATCTCTCACATGTGTTGGAATTTGTTGGGAGGAGGAGAGGGTTGTCTGTGTACATGAGGCAGTTGTAACATTGCCTCAAGATTCCCAGATTCACCAGCTGGACCGGAGAGGAGATTGACAACTGACCTTTGGACATGCTAGAATAATATTGGGAATTCCTTAATAATTGAAAACCAGGGCCAGTGGGGGTGAGGGTGTAGTGCTTTTAATTTTTAGTGCTGACTTCTATAATTGCTTTAGTGAGCAAGTGCCAGGTAACTTAAGTGCAATGTGTTACAGGTAACTTAAATGCAAAACGACAAACAGTAACTTTCTTTCAAGTGAAACAAGGAAATAAGTACAGTAAGCAATGCAGATATCACTAGTGATCCACAGAAGCTGAGAAGCCGCGTATTAGGTGGAATTAGCGTTCCAGGGAAATAACAAGCAAACAAACAACAAGCATATAAACAAAGCTAGATTCAGCAGGCCTGGATCTAGTCTATGCTACAGCAAACAAGGTGTACCAATTTCAGTAAGATACAGTTCAAATATTCAGGCACTATAAAACCTTTAACCAGAAATTCCCAGCTCAGAAGGGCAGAGTCCAGCCTCTTCTCCCACAAGAGTGCAGACCACAAACCTTCTTAATGTAAAATAACTGGCCTGAAGCCCAAGTGCTTAAACCAGAACTAATACACTTTAGGAATAACAGACACTGGGCTCTCAATCAGCAGTTCCCAACTTAGAAGGATGAAAGCTACCTGTCCTGCCACCACAGTGCATGCCACAAACCTTCCTAATGTAAAACAACTGGTCTGAAGCCCAAGTGCTTAATCCAAAAGACTTAGAATGACAGCTAAACTTTAATCAAGTTACTACCAAGCAGTAATAAATACAATTGAATACTTTAGAGAATGCCTGGATTAGTGCTCAAGTTACACAAACAAAGCTAGATCCAGCAGGCCCGAATCCAGTCTATGCCACAGCAAACAAGGCGCACCAACTTCAGTAATAAGCAGTTCAGATATGCATGCACTATAAGCCTTCAATCAGAAATTCCCAGCTCAGAAGGGCAGAGTCCAGCCTCTCCTCCCACAAGAGTGCAGACCACGAACCCTCTTAATGTAAAATAACTGGCCTGAAAGCTCAAGTGCTTAAACCAGAATTAATACACTTTTAGAATAACAGACACTGAGCCCTCAATCAGCAGTTCCCAACCTAGAAGGATGTAAGCTACCTGTTCTGCCACTACACTGCAGACCACAAACCCTCTCAGTGCAAAACAACTGGTCTGAAGCCCAAGTGTTTAAACCAGAAGGCTTAGAATGAGTTACACCAAGCAGTAATAAATACAATTGAGTACTTTTAAGATGATGCAAAAGTAAAAAAAAAAGCAGGTAGAAACACAAGTACAGTAAAAGCAGATGAAATTTTTTTTTTTTTTTCTGAACAAGTGCTGAGATCAAAGAAACAGATTTGAGTGCTGAAACTAGAAAACTGGCTAGTTATAGGGGGAAAAAAACTAAGCTAGAAGTCTTCCCTCCAACACAGAAGGGCTTGGGGGCTCAGAAGCCTACAAATAGTCTATACCACTTAACAGGAAAGGCAGGAAACAAGCTTAAATTTTTTTTTTTCCGTTTCCCAGATGCTCTCTTTGTACACAGTAGGAGTGCCTGAAATTAGAATATGATCTCACTGCACTCAGTTGAGTGAGCAAATGAGATGGGCCCAGAAGGAGTATCCAAACACAAATTTACAAGAGGGGCGGGCAGCTGCAAGGCCACTAAGATTAACACCAAAACCAAAACCAAACCAAACCAAACCAAAAACAGGGAGGGTGGGTGGGACTAACTGAAGAGCAGAGTGAAAACTTCCAGTTCAGCTAATATTCCTTCCACACAGTTAAAATCAATTTAAATACTGTATTTTTTTGAAAAAAAGAGCAGATAAAGGTACTTAAATTCTCTTATACGTCCAGTTGAATATAGCAAGTTCTTAGCCGGCCAAAGCTGAGGTTTTTAAGCAGAAAATATTTCACACTGTACCACTTAAATAGGCAAGGACAGGAAATCAAAGAATGTGACTACCCCACATCTGTAATTACTAGCAAATAACAAAATTCAGCAAACACTGACTAACTTCCAGTTCAGCTAATATTCCTTCCACACTGAAGAGCAGAGTGAAACTTCCAGTTCAGCTAATATTCCTTCCACACAGTTAAAATCAATTTAAATACTGTATTCTTTTGAAAAAAAAGAGCAGATAAAGGTACTTAAATTCTCTTATACGTCCAGTTGAATATAGCAAGTTCTTAGCCGGCCAAAGCTGAGGTTTTTAAGCTGCAGAGGGACCACTATTAATATGACATTGACAGAATATGAGAATGGGAACTGTCATTATTTTCTTGTGTGTAACATACCACTTTTTTTCCAAACTTAAAAGTTTTAGGAGGGAGGACTGAGCTCAATTTGATTAAAATGAGGTACAGTTGAAAGGTGTGGAAGGAGATATTGAAATGTTTACAATTTGCTTGCTGAACTGTGTGACTGCCTTGTATTGTTACAGACATTCACATTTCTAACCAAATTCCATACCTTGAACTGCTGGTTTATTTGATTTCCATAGCATCTCTCATAAGCTTTATCTCTCAAAGAGCATAGAAGTGTACAGAGCAAAACATAACTTGTCTTTCTAGAATCCAACCCTGTAACAGAACCTCAACTTCCTCTATGCATTTTGGAGAGAGGGGCCTTGACCCTGACTGGACTAGATTTATTGTGATTATAACAAAAGGTAATAGTCTTGGACAGCCATTTGAAAATTATCTGTTTTGACACAGGCGGTCCATTCTTACCATTGCAAGAAATAAACAATTGCTCCAGATATTCTGAAAGATTTAGTTTTGCCTAGAAGTTACCCAGGTTATTACTTGCTGACTACTACCTGCATGGAGCTATGTTATATTTTGGGAATTTTTCTGCCCTTTGTCAGTAATGTGTGCAACTTAGGTGGGAGGAAGGGCTAAGTGTTATACTATTTTACTGAATTACTGTATTACATAACAGCTGCAAAAGGTGATATAATGAGTACCTACTCAACAGGTTATGTGCAGCAATTATCACCTGTGTCTGAGCATGCATACCTTTGCAGTAATGAAAGGCAGGTCATTATCACCTTAGCAATAAGTCAGTTACAATATAGCACGGAGTCATTATCACTTTTCAGGTAAAACAATCAGGAGCTGTCACTGTTATTCACATCAGTACAACTCGTTATCACACTGATGAATGTTCAGGTAACACTATCAGGAGCTGTCACTGTTATTCACATCAGTACAACTCGTTATCACACTGATGAATGTTCAGGTAACACTATCAGGAGCTGTCACTTATTCACATCAGTACAACTCGTTATCACACTGATGAATGTTCAGGTAACACTATCAGGAGCTGTCACTGTTATTCACATCAATACAACTCATTATCACACTGATGAATGTTCAGGTAACACTATCAGGAGCTGTCACTGTTATTCACATCAGTACAACTTGTTATCACATTGATGAATGTTCAGCTAACACTATCAGGAGCTGTCACTGTTATTCACATCAGTACAACTCGTTATCACATTGATGAATGTTCAGGTAAAACTATCAGGAGCTGTCATTGTTATTCACATCAGTACAACTCGTTATCACATTGATGAATGTTCAGGTAACACCATCAGGAGCTGTCACTGTTATTCACATCAGTACAACTCGTTATCACACTGATGAATGTTCAGGTAACACTATCAGGAGCTGTCACTGTTATTCACATCAGTACAACTCGTTATCACACTGATGAATGTTCAGGTAACACTATCAGGAGCTGTCACTGTTATTCACATCAGTACAACTCGTTATCACACTGATGAATGTTCAGGTAACACTATCAGGAGTTGTCACTGTTATTCACATCAGTACAACTCGTTATCACATTGATGAATGTTCAGGTAACACTATCAGGAGCTGTCACTTATTCACATCAGTACAACTCGTTATCACACTGATGAATGTTCAGGTAACACTATCAGGAGCTGTCACTGTTATTCACATCAGTACAACTCGTTATCACACTGATGAATGTTCAGGTAACACTATCAGGAGCTGTCACTGTTACTCACATTAGTACAACTCGTTATCACATTGATGAATGTTCAGGTAACACTATCAGGAGCTGTTACTGTTATTCACATCAGTACAACTTATCACACTGATGAATGTTCAGGTAAAACTATCAGGAGCTGTCACTGTAATTCACATCAGTACAACTCGTTATCACATTGATGAATGTTCAGGTAACACTATCAGGAGCTGTCACTTATTCACATCAGTACAACTCGTTATCACATTGATGAATGTTCAGGTAACACTATCAGGAGCTGTCACTGTTACTCACATCAGTACAACTCGTTATCACACTGATGAATGTTCAGGTAACACTATCAGGAGCTGTCACTGTTATTCACATCAGTACAACTCGTTATCACATTGATGAATGTTCAGGTAACACTATCAGGAGCTGTTACTGTTATTCACATCAGTACAACTTGTTATCACACTGATGAATGTTCAGGTAACACTATCAGGAGCTGTCACTGTTATTCACATCAGTACAACTTGTTATCACATTGATGAATGCACAAGCCAGATGTAGTCATTGCAAGCCACCCCCTCCATTCTTCAACTACTTAGCCTCTGAAACCCCTTATTTTATATATATATATATATATATATATATATATATATATATATATATATATATATATATATATTAGTGTGTGTTACCTATATATATACATATATATATATATATACATACATATATATATATATATATATATATATATATATATATATGTATATGTATGTATATATATGTTATATTATATTAGTGTGTGTTACCCACAAAGCAAGAAGGTGAGCTAAAATGCTGCAACTCATCCGTCCACGAACTTGACGAGTCACCCGCAGTATGTCTCTTTGACATGGTATGCAAAGAGAAATATCCTCATGCTCAAAATGGAAATAAAGCTTTCTAGTATTAACAGGGGAATGTAGGACTGCAAAATCATATATAACAGGACTTTCTGACCATGAATCTGTTTAATTTACTGAACTGTAAAATATGCTCTCAAGCACCATCTTTCATGAATATTAGAAACCAATGCTACCCAAACTGGACTTGTGTGTGTGTATATATATATATATATATATATATATATATATATATATATATATATATATATATATATATATATATATATACACACACACACATACACACACATATACACACATGCATACATATATATATATATATATATATATATATATATGTCTGTATTTTCATGAGTAACATACAGATGAAAGTATCCATTTTATTAATGTAGTTCATATCTTTGTGAATTAATGTAACTGAACCACATATGATGATAATGTAACTGAACCACATATGATGAAACAGTTGAATGTGTCAAACTATCACTACATACTGCATGTTGTGTTGCTTTGCAGCTGCCTCTGTGCAGCTGAGTAACATTATATTGTTCTATACCATTGTGTTTTTCAGCTTTGCATTCACCTGACATCACAGCCCTCAGTGAAGATGCCATCTGCTAAGAAGTCAACCGGTGTTTACTTGGGTGAGGATACTGATTCTGACAGTAATACCAGTGGGTCCGAAATGGAATTGCACCTTGATGCACAGCGTAAGGCAAACCAGAGTGAGGATGACGATTATGATGCCGATGATCATATCCACTGGCACGTCTGCGTGAGAAGGCTATTACTGCTAATAAAGATGATGCCCCTGTCCCAGCGATTCCTAACAGACTCCTACCCTCTACCCCCAACCTCACCACTCTTGATGAAACTGACTACGACAGTGATGATGACATGCCCCTAGCCCAGCTAAGGTATGATGGCACACACAATATTGGTCATCAACTTGAATCAGATTTTGACACAGAGGATGAATTGCCTCTATCTGAGTTACGGCAAGGACATGGCCTGACCAACAGACCTTTGCAGTTCTCCATCGCCCAAGCCAGGGCTAGTGCTGAAGAGGAAGCGGATATACTTCCTACTATACATGAGCTCAGGTGTAGTTCACAGCAGGTTTATTCGGATGGAGAAAGTCCACTGGATCTGAGCCGAAGTAGCTCCTTGTCAAGCAAGGATCTGAGTGTGCCACAGTATGGAATTTGTGTGAGTACTCCACTCAGAAGTCAGTACAAACCAGTGGGTAATGTAACTGATCACAGGGTACCATCTCTTAACCACCCAGTAGTTTCCATTCAAAACTGTGGGAGGCTAATGAAAAAGACACGGCGATCATGTCCACCACAAAACTTATCGTGGGAGAAACGCCTAACACCAGTTCACATTGATGACTTTGTGTGTCCAGTCGGCCCAGTCACCAACCTGGACTCAGACAGCACAGAGGTGGACTTCCTCAATTTGATGTTCCCAGAGGAACTGTACTCGCTTATTCCTAATGAAACTAACCACTATGCTGCACAGAGGCAGGCTGCAGCAGGCAAGGTTGATAAGCGGTGGAGTCCAGTTTGTCCTGGAGACATACTCACATTTCTAGGTGTCAGAATATACATGTCTATTGTACATGTTCCGAAATACAGGCAGTACTGGGAAACACACCATCTGTATGGTCATTTCCCAATAGCTGAGTACATGACCTGGGAGAGGTTTGAAAAAATTCAGCAGTATTTTCACTGCAATGACAAAAACCTCAGACAACCACAGGGCTGTGTGGGTCATAACAAGCTCCATCATGTACGGCCAATACTGGATGCCGTACTTCATGCATGTAGGACACAGTATAATGGGCATCGTGAGGTGGCAGTAGATGAAGCCATGGTTGGCTTCCGTGGACGTCTGACATTTAGACAGATTATGCCTGGCAAGCCGGAGAGGTATGGCATTAAGGTATGGGTGCTGGCTGACTCACATAATGGTTATGTGCATGAATTCCAGGTATACACTGGAAAAGCAGAGCAGACCACAGAGGTTGGACTGGCACACCGAGTTGTGGTCAACCTAACACGGGGGCTGATTGGAAAGAAGCATCACATTTACTTTGACAACTTCTTCTCATCTGTCCCTCTGGCACAGCAACTGCTGCAGGACGGTCTGTACTGCTGTGGAACCATGCGCACCAATAGGTCTGGATGGCCTGTAACATTCAACCAACAAGCCATTGGTAAAGCACCTCGAGGGTTCTACAAGCAGTTGCAGAGTGGACCATTGCTTGCAACTGAATAGAAGGATAGCAACCCAGTATTTCTGCTGTCAACTAATAGTAACCCAACCTTGGCAGTCTCCAGCACACGCAGGAGACAGCACGATGGAACAAAAGCTGCAGTGCCATGTCCACCAGTTGTAAACATGTACAACACATACATGAATGGGGTGGACCGAGCACAGATCAGCTCAGGACACAGTATCCAACTGCTCGAAAGGCAAGGAAATGGTGGCTGTACTTGTTCTGGTTCCTATGGGATGTGGCCATAGTGAATGCTTACATTTTATTCCGTGAGTGTGCTAGCCACCGGCAGCTTTCACTTTCTGGCCGTGTTATTGTGGCAAGCCAGTTACAGTTTAGAAGAAACCTAGGCATGCGCCTCCTGACTACCTACAAGAAAAGGAAAAGATGCACAGTGATTACCGTCCCAGAGCCCATGACACGATTTGAATAAGGCTCACACTTTCCAGTGAAATGGTGGAAGGCACGATGCAAAAGCTGTGCCAGCAAGGGTAAACGTGCTGAACTATCATGGGATGCCCGACCTGCAAGATTAACCTATGCATGGAATGCTTTGGTGAGTACCATGGCCATAAGGGTCTAGCAGACTGCTGACAGCAGTAAGATGTGCAGAGCACACTATACAACAAAGTTGTGACCAGGCTTGTTGGGTCCATTGCTGAATGGGCACACGTAAAGAGAAAAGACAGAGGTAAGGCAGACTGCTGACACTGAAGGAGGTCGTGAGACAATAGTGCTATCAGCAGTCTGAGTGGGCAGCCAGCACAGCTATGGGACACTTCAGATAACCAACATCTGGAGCCCCATGCCTGTCCTTGGCATATTAGTGGAGTAGTGGTCCTTACCCTGCTTCTTCTCTTTACATGTGCCCTTGGTGTGCACCCTTGTCAGTGTCCACCCATTCAGTATTTCAGATAAGGTAAGAACGTCTTTTGCTGTTCTGGGAATCAGTGGAAAGCAATCAGCCCAAACCCTAAGCTGTCCCATCTCACTATGTTGTGTTGGTGGATGCATCACGGTGGGCATACCCAGCCAGCATGGATCTTGTGATCCACCGGGATCGCAGTTGGGAACTTGGAGACTCTACAGCACAGTCCCATAGTGCTGTGGTCCTAGGTAAGCATGGGCTTGGGTGTGCCACTGTGATGTAATGCAAAAAGACACAGCCTGGTCAGTCTTGGTTTTTTGACATGTTGCCTTGATGTAGCTCTCCACTCAGTCTCCCTCCCTTCAGGTGCAGTCAATGTATGTAGGTGAGGGTAGTAAATGTATGAAGGTCAGGACAGCAATTAGTGAGTTACTTCAGTCCCTCATCCCTTAGGTCCATTGCTGAATGGGCACATGTGAAGAGAAAAGGCAGAGGTAAGGCAGACTGCTGACACTGAAGGAGGTCATGAGACCATAGTGGTATCAGCAGTCTGAGTGGGCAGCCAGCACAGCTATGGGACACTACAGATAACCAACATCTGGAGCCCCATGCCTGTCCTTGGCATATTAGTGGAGCGGCGGTCCTTACCCTTGTGTCCTGGCTGTGCACCCTTGTCAGTGTCCACCCACGCTTTATTTCAGATAAGGTAAGACTGTCTTCTGCTGTTCAGACGTTTACAGAATGCGTTCATGCATGGCTTGATGCACAGGGTCGGTGGATCGACAATCTGCCATAACGGCATCACCGCGGAAGATGTTCACCTGTTCAGAAGGGATGGCATTCACCTAACTGAGGAGGGCATTGCGTTGTTCTTGACCAACCTCCACAATGGCGTGAGGAGAGCCATGCAAGATTGCAGCTTGTGAGAAGAATGGAAAACACCCATGACCAAGTCGGACCAGTATAGTAAGTAAAACGCTATTATGAAATGTGTTGTGTAAAATTAATTTCTCTGAGCTTGGCAAATAACTGTTATGGAAATTATTATTTTTTTTTCATATTTTGGTAAATAACTTTGCAAGGGAGTATCTGAATGTGATAAGCAATACCTCATTTTGAAAAGATTATTTATAGTTCTAACATGGTAAAAGAATGGTGCCTGTATGTTGTACTCATAGGCAGATATCAAAGTTTTGGACTTGGTTATGGAAATTATGATTTTTTCCATATTTTAGTAAATAACTTTGCAAGAGAGCATCTGAATGTGCCAAGTAATAACTAATTTTGAAGACAGTATTGCTGGTTCTAACATGGTAAAAGAATTGTGCCTGTATGTTTGACACGTGCAGATATCAAAGTTGGTTTCGGACTTAGGTTACGGAAATTATGATTTTTTTTCATATTTTGGTAAATAACTTTGCAAAGGAGCATCGGAATGTGCTAATACCTCATTTTGAAGACAGTACTGATAGTTCTAACATGGAAAAAGAATGGTGCCTGTATGTTGTACTCATGCGCAGATATCAAAGTTTGTTTTGGACTTAGGTTATGGAAATTATGATTTATTTTCATATTTTTGGTAAATAACTTTGCAAGGGAGCATCTGAATGTTATAAGTAATACCTCATTTTGAAGACAGTACTGATAGTTCTAACATGGAAAAAGAATGGTGCCTGTATGTTGTACTCATGTGCAGATATCAACGTTTGTTTCGGACTTAGGTTATGGAAATTATGATTTTTTTTCATATTTTGGTAAATAACTTTGCAAGGGAGCATCTGAATGTGTTAAGTAATACCTCATTTTGAAAAAAATATTTCTAGTTCTAACATGGTAAAAGAATGCTGCCTGTATGTTGTACTCATAGGCAGACATCAAAGTTTGTTTGGAATTAGGTTATGGAAATTATGATTTTGCAAGGGAGCATGTCAGTGTGCCAAGTAATACCTCATTTTGAAGACAGTGTTACTCCTTACAACATGGTAAAAGAACTATGTCTGTGCACTCTACACATGTACAGATATCACAGTTTGTTTAGTCTTGTATGATTATGAAAACTATACATTTACAATACTTTTCATTATTATGCCCATATCTTTGCAAGGGAGCATGGTGATCACACAAATGATGCATCATTTTGAAGGTGACATTCAGATGCACAACTTCTACACTGATATGTAGGCTCTGTCTGTTATAGGTGATGAGATATTATACTTTGTTTATTTATCAATTATGAAAAATAATATATTAATCATATTTCTGTGAATATCTCAAGAAAGGAACATCACACAGTAATGGTTAAGGTAACATTTTAAAGCAGACATTCATATTAACAAATTACATTCAAATTGTATGGGTCTGCATGGAACATTGACCAAGATATTGTGCTTTGTTTTTCCAAAAAGGTAAAAAATATGCACAATATCAGCATTCCTTGACAAATATTTAATAATGACTTTGATAGACACTATCAACATTTACACTGTTGGAAAGGTCAATGTCTGCTGAACAACTTTCGCGTTTACATTTTTAGTCTAGCTCTTATAGTTAAAGAGTTATGAACATTTGTTTTCTGTATGGTTTTACAAATGGATTTTCTGAAAATGAGCTCAGGCTGCACTGTTGTTCCTATGGTGGAATTAAGCAAGCAGCTTTTCCTGAGCTGCTCCGGAGTGAATGAGTTAAGGAACGTGGATATAAACCCGGGGTAATCGCTATGGCTTGCAGGGAGGTTAGTGGTATGGCCAGACAGGAACTGTTACAATACCAACATAAATCCACAAATGAGTCAGCCCCTATCAGAATGATCACTATATATGAACCCAACACCAGTATTTTTTGAGAGGTGGTACAGGAAAATTGGAACATTCTGTTGGCCGATGAGAAAATTAGGACTCTGATTGATGACTGGTGCCGATTTGGCTTTAGGAGAGGTAGGACCCTGGCATCCCACTTCAATCACTACAAGGTGGCTACCCAGGTAGCCGTTCCATTTCAACAATCTACACTTTCAGGTAATACACTGCAGGGATGTTTCAGCTGTGGTCATTGTGTTCAATGCAACAGGTTTAACCAAACAAAAACTTTTAGCAGCCGCAATACCAGTCAAGTATATGATATAAAAAAATTTTTGCCTACTGCTCATCGGATTGGGTTATACACCTTGCCACTTGTACATGCACGGCTTCCAGGCCCATTAAATTTAGGATTAGTAAACACATGAGTGAAATCAAACTTAAAAAGCAGACAAATGCATTATATAAGCATGTTGTCAAACATCCCTCTGCAACTTTCAGATTTACGGTCATTGACATTAAGGAAAACAAAACAAGAGTGGCTGGCGCAACATATTGAACAATAAAGAAAAAAGATGGTTAATTAAGTTGGGGGTGTCTAATTCCTCCAGGATTAAATGAATTGTTGTGAACTACCAATGATTTTCTGGTTTCTATATGGGTGTGTGTATATAAGGAGTGTCTTGTTATTTCTATGGTTACACTGAGGATGGCTTGAAACGAATACCGAAACCTGTCTGTTTGTGATAACTTTATAATAAAAGATGTACCTTTTTACACCTTGGTGCTAGCTATTTTGTTTTTGGATCACTGTCTCTAAGTCGTGCACTACTGCACTTGCAGGGGAACATTCTGGACCAGTCTGAGGAACCACCCTCATACATCCATCTAGATGCCCCGATGCATATGAGCACAGGTCATGCATCAAACGTATTACCTATGGAAGGTAAAGCTTTGGTACCCCATCCAGAAGTCAGAGGTGACAAGTATGTCAGGAATACTGCATCAGTGACTTCATTCAGGACAACTTGCATTACATTTGCCTAAGGTTTCTTAAGCTGCATGAAAAACAGTTTATGTGCAGAAGCCTACAAGTGAAGAATACTAAGAGCACTCCTTTATGAAAATAACTATTTTTAGAAGAACTTGGCATTCAAGCTTACCATCATCCAGGTTGGAAGGAATAGGGTAGATATGGTGTGAAGCCTTCGACTTGTCCTCTGCAATTGCTCCCTTTGTTGAGGAAAGAAAATATTTGCATAATTAACAGCTGTTCTTCAAATAAATAAAATCTGCAAAATTCTCACTACAACTGCCCTACAGAAGTTATAATGTTGTTTACAATTATGAAATAATTAATTCTTTAAAACTTCACATCACCACCTCTAAAAGATGTTTTTTTTGTGATATAAAAAAATGACACCACAATGAATCATTTCAAAAAATTTCCCACCTTTAATGTGACCTATAAACTGTACAATTCAATCTGTTAGGGGAAAAAATATATATATAATTTTTTTTTTACAATAAGCTGGTTGCACAAATATGCACATCCTTTAAATACTTTGTTGAAGCACCTTTTGATTTAATTACAACATTGTCTTCTTGGGTGAGTATCAGCATGGCACATCCTGATTTGGCAATATTTGCCCACACTTCCTTGCAAAAGCACTCCAAATCTGTCAGCTTGCGAGGGCATCTCTTGTGCACAGCCCTCTTTAGGTCACCCCACAAATTTGGATTTAAGTCTGGGCTCTGGCTGCGCCATTCGAAAACTTCAATTTTCTTCTGGTGAAGCCATTCTTTTGTTGGTTTGGATGTATGCATGGGGTCATTGCAGTGTTGAAAGGTGAAATTCCTCTTCATCTTTCTAGCAGATGCCGGTTTTGGGCAAAAAGTGACTGGTGCTTGGAACTGTCCATAATTCCCTCCACCATGACTAAAGCCCCAGTTCCAGCTGAAGAAAAGCAACCTCAAAGCATGATTCTGCCACCACCATGCTTCACAGTGAGGATGGTGTTCTATTGGTGATACAAAATGTTGTCTTGCACTAATTGCACCTTTTGGAATTGTAGACAAAAAGTTCAGCCTTGGTCTCATCAGATTTTCCAAAATGCTTTTGGGAGACCTGATGTACTGTTTTGCAAATTTTAACTGGGCCTGGATGTTTTTCTGTTTAAGAAAAGGCTTCCATCTTGCAACCCTACCCCATAGTCCACACATATGGAGAATACTGAAGATTGTGGTCACATGTAGTACACAACCGGCACTTGACAGAAATTCCTGCAGCTCCTTCAGTGTTGCTGCAGGTCTCTTCGTAGCCCCCTGACCAGTTTTCATCTCATCTTTTCTTCAATTTTGGAGGGACGTCCAGATCTTTGCAACGTCACTGTAGTCCCATATCTTCCCCACTTCTTGATGACTGTCTTCACTGTGTTCCATGGTACATCCAATGCTGTGGAAATTTTTTTGTACACTTCTGATACCTTTCAACAATGAGATCCCTTTGATGCTTTGTAAGCTCTCTGCGAACCATGGCTTTTTCTGCAGCAGGCAACTGAGTAAATGTCAGGAAAATCATACTAGGGCAGCTGAACTTTATTTGGGGTTAATCAGAGTCTCTTTAATTGATGGCAGGTGTGTACTCAAGAATACTGAATGCTGTAATTAAATCAAATGGTGCTTCAACAAAGTATTAGTTTAAGGGTGTGCACACTTATGAAACCAACTTATTGAAAGTTTTTTTTTTCCCCTAACAGATTTGTTTGTTTTTCAACTGAACTGTACAGGCTTATAGGTCACATTAAAGGTGGGAAAAGCTTTGAAATGATTTATTGTGGTCTCATTTTTTTATCTCACAAAAACCTGACACTTTAACAGGTGGGTGTACACCTTATATATTCACTGTACATCTCTAATAGACACATGCAGCCAGTAAATGATTCATTTCCCATGCCTCTGATTGTAATATTTTATCCCCAAAGCCCCTGCTTACACTCAAGGGTACAAGAAAACTTAACGATTTGGGACACATGACTAGGCTTAAAAAGGCCCAAATGGTAGTTAGCCTAGTACAGACCTATGAACCCAAACTCGCAGTACTGAATTCAAGTTCACAGCAGGCTTCCGGTTGCTGCAGGGGAAAGTGACTGCTACCACTTATGACAAATGGTAAACTGATGCATCTAGAATGTACACGCAAAGAATACAGGTCTGCAGAAAGTACAGTTGTGTACATTTACCATAAATGTAAATGTTCCAGTGTATTCACTATTGCAGACATTACATTTGGGTTATCTGCCTGCAGGTAGCCTGCCTGAATATCAAAGTCAAGGGTCCTGCGTCGGATGCTGTCTCTTCTTCCACGACGTCAGGTAGTCAGGGGTATAAAGCATGCAGTTGATGCCATTACATCAGTTTTTCTTGCCCCAGAGGTCAGGTGTCCCCATAATGCCCAGCAATTATATATATATATATATATATATATCATACAAGAAAAAGCTGAAATACACTAAACAAGAAGAAAGATATAGCCAAGAGAAGTGGCTGGAGGGAGGTTAACAAGGACTGCAACAGTGAATACACTCAAACATCTACATTTAAGTTATGTGTACACAGCTGTACTATGTTCTTCATGTTTCATTGCTGCAGTCATTACATTTGGGTAGATTCCCAAAGCAAAGGTAGGGAGGAGGAAGTTGGAGAGCATCAGGACCAGCAATCACGCCCTGCAAGACTGCAGTGGCAAAACCAGCTCTGGATTTAGAAAAAATAGGCAAGTGGCAATGCTTGGTGAAGATATGAACACAGCTCCAGGTAGCAGCTTCTAGGATGTCCCTGGTAGGGACACCTCTAAGAAAGGCTGTAGCGGTAGATGCAGCCCTGGTGGATTGTGATCTTATCCCCTGTGGGGTAGGTTTTCCATGGTGCTTACAGCAGAAATAAATGCAATGGCCTACCCACCTAGAAATGGTTTGCTTTGAAATGGCCTTCACCTCTGCCCCTGCAGCAAAGGCAACTAGCAACTGTTCAGTTTTTCTGAGAGGCTTAGTTCTGTCCAAATAAAAGTTGTCTGTGCAAGTCCAAAGAGTGCAGAATTCGTTCTACTTTGTTCTGTGGATTAGGAAAAAAGGCTGGCAAATGAATGGACTGAAGGGCCACACTGGCTACAACCTTGGGCATAAAGGAAGGATTGGTCCTGAGGGACACCAGCACAGAAGATGATGAAGAGCACCACTGCCATGAGGGCCTGAAATTCAAACACTCTTCTTGCTGAAGTGATGGCTAGACGGAAGGCTGGCTTCCAAGAAAGGAATTTCAACTCTGCAGTTGCAGCTGGCTCAAAAGGAGGTAGAGTGAGCTTTTCCAATACAAAGTTAAGGTCCCAGGCTGGAGTAGGGACATTCCTGGGTGGTCCAAAATTTTTGTCACCTCTGAGGAATTGTTTCAACAGTGGGTGAGAGAAGAGGGGAGGCTCAGTATTATCTGCTGAAATGGCCAATGCATGAATTTTAACTGTTGAGAAGGAAAGGCCCTTGTGGAGCATCTCTGTTAAGTACTGAAGAATATGCGGTAAGCTGGGCACTGTTGTGCCCATCCCCTGAGCCTGGCTCCAGGAACAGTATCTTTTCCACTTTTCAGCATAGGATTTTCTAGTACTAGGCCTCCTAGCCTGCAGAATGACATCTAGTACCTGCTTACTGAGGGATGCTATTGGAGAGCTCAGGGAATTAGCCAGGCTGCAAGGTTCAGGGTTTGAAGCTGGGAGTGCAGGATCTGGCCCTCCTGCTGAGACAGCAGGGAAGGGGTCTGAGGCATTTGCCATGGTTCCAGCACTGACATACTGTGCAACAGGGGGTACCAGTGCTGGCGTGGCCAGTCTGGTGCAATTAGTATTGCCCTTGGTTTGTCCTGTTTGATCTTTAGCAGAACTTTTGAGAGAAGAGGCAGAGGGGGGAAGGTATAAACTGAGAGGCTTTCCCAGGTGAAGGACACGGCTTCCACTTTCCAAGCTTGACTGTGGGAAGTCCTTGCACAGAATTTGTCCAATTGGTAGTTCTGAGGGGAGGCAAACAAGTCTACCTCTGGGTTCCCCCATTTGTTTCTCAAAATGTAGAATATCTTTGGTTCCAGTTTCCACTCGTGTGGGTCCATGAAATTTCTGCTTAGGTTGTCTGCCAGTGAATTTAGCTTGCCTGGCAGGAATTGAGCTTGTAGGTGCACTTGGTAGCTCAGGCTGTGTTCTACACAGCCATAGCTAGTCTGCAGAGAGGATACAACTGAGTTCCCCCCTGCTTGTTTATTTACCACATAACAGTGGTGTTTGTCTGTATTTACCAATAATTGTCCTGGAAGGATGTGGTCCTTGAAGGCTGTCAAGGAATACTGTACAGCTAACATTTCTTTTTGATTGATATGCAGGTGCATCTGACTCAGGTTCCATTTGCCCTGAATGCACTGCCTTGCCAAATGAGCCCCCCATGAATAGTCTGATGCGTTTGTTAGGGTTTGGGTTAGAGTGAATGGCAGTCTCTTGCTGTGGTTGCAGGCCTCTGCCCACCAAGGGAATTCTGTCGTTATATAAGAAATGATGGGAATCATTGTTTCCAGGTCCAGAGAATGTTGACACCATAGACTTTTTAGAATGTTGACACCATAGACTTTTTAGATACCATTGTAGTTCTCATATGCAGTCTTGCATATGGAATTAGTAGAATGCAAGAGGCCATGAACCCCAGGGCTTGCAGGATTTTCCTTGCAGATAGCTGGGTCTTTGTGGCCAGTAGTTTGAAGTGGGCAGTCAAATAAACTTGCTTCTCTGGCATGAGGTAAGCCATCTGGGAAGTTATGTTCAAGATTGCTCCCAGGAATACAATTTGTTGGCAGGGTACTAGATGAGATTTCTTTTCGTTTATGTTGTACCCCAGTGAGGTTAGAAGTTTCTTTACAAACACCAGATGATTTAGTAGCATGTCCTGGCTTTCTACTTGAATTAGACAATCATCCAGGTATGGGTACATCTGAATATTACTTTGCCTACAAAATGCAATGACTGGAGCCAGGCACTATGTGAATACCCTGGGAGCAGAAGATAAACCAAAGGGAAGTGCAGAGAACCGATAGTGCATGCAGCCTGCTCTGAAGCGTAGGCATTTCATGCAAGATTCGCTTACTGAAACGTGCAGGTAAGCCTCCTTTAAGTCTAAGGTTGCCAACTGGGCATCTTTGCCTAGCACAGGAAGCAGCAGATGAAGTGTTAGCATTTTGAATGTTGGGATAACCAAAAAGGTGTCTAGAATAGAGAGGTCCAAGATAGGATGCCAGGAGCTGTCTTTTCTGGGTACCAGGAAAAGTCTTGAGTAAAACCCTTGTCCCCTTTCTTCTGCTGGGACAAGTTGAATAGCCATGATACTTAGAAGAGAGAGAACCTGCAGTTGTGCCTCTACCCACTGATATGGGGTAGGTCTGGCCAACCATTTGAGGTTGGTAAGGTGTGGAAGTGGAATCTGTATCCTTGGGAAACTATATTTAAAACCCATTTGTCCTAGGTAATGAGTTCCCAGTTTTTTCCATGCAGGGCGATCTTTCCCTCTAAGGGAGCAGGCAGCTGAGCAGGGCTTGGAAGGTTTAAGGTTAAGTCATTATGACAGTTTTACAAAGGGGGGTGTCATACTACTTCCAGCTTTGGAAGTGGGAGCCCCCCCACTGCTTAGGCTTGTGAAGCCCTTGAGACTGTAGCCTAGGTGGTCTGCTGTTCCTGGGTTTGGACTGCGAAGGCCTAGAAGAGGCAGGAAAGGACCAATTCTTAGAAGGCCAATGCCTATTGAATCTGGGAGGCTGTACTTGCAGGAAATCTTTAAAAGTTTGCATAGATTTAGCTTTTTCCTCCATCTTTTTAAGTACTACTTCTGCTCTGTTGTCAAACAGGTGGTCTTGGTTTAAGGGAGCATCCAGTAATTTAGCTTTGACATGATCTGGCAAATTCTGCTCCCTAAGCCAAGTATGCCTTCTAAGAACAGACCCAGTGACAGCAGCCCTGCAAGATGCTTCTAGAGTCAAAACCACATTGCAAAATATGTTCACTAACTTGTTCAGCAGAAAGCATTAAATCCTGTCAGTCTTTATTTTCAGCACAGTCAGGAAACAACACAATTTTCTGTTTAAGTAGTCCCATAATATGCTGCTGATACTTTAACATATGAAACTGGCAGTTTAAGGCCCCAATGGCCAAAGTAGCAGAAGTGTATACCTTCTTACCCCATCTGTCCGAGGCCCTGGAATCTCTATCAGAACGTATAGGGTTTTTGGCAGCAGTAGCCTTAATGTCTTCAGGTCCCTGGGAAATGGTCTCTGGGTTCGCAATAGGATTCTTGAAGAGGAAAATACAGATTTGTACATACCATAAATGTAGATGTTCGAGTGTTCACACTGCTGCAGTCATTACACTTGGGTTATCCTGCCGTCAGGCGGTCCAGCAGTCGCGGCCAGAGTTCCAAAATCTTGGTCCGGCGTCGGTTGCTGTCGCTTCTTCCCTGATGTCAGTGCGCCAGGGGTATACAAGATGCAGCCAATGCCATTTTCTTCAGTTTTTCTTGCCCCAGATGTCAGGTGCTCCCAATAGGTATGCAATACATATTGATAATGATAAATATACGTATGAAATAAAAGCAATAACCTCAGTTACAAGCAAATACAGCACAAAGGTTGTATAGGATAGAAAGGTATACAAGTCCAGCTAGATCAGAGGGGATGGAGGGAGGGTAAAGTACAGTTTTGTACCTACCATAAATGTAGATGTTCGAGTGTATGCCCTGCTGCAGTCATCACACTTGGGTTATCCTGTCGTCAGGCAGTCCCGCAGTCGGCCTGAATTCCAAAGTCTTGGTCCGGCGTCGGTTGCTGTCGCTTCTTCCCTGACGTCAGTGCGCCAGGGGTATACAAGAGGCATCCGACGCCATTTTCTTCAGTTTTTCTTGCCCCAGATGTCAGGTGCCCCCCCCCCCCCCCAAAAGGTGGTCAAGTAGATAGTACCAATAATAAAAGTTTAGCACCAACAAAACATCCCTCCAGCTATAAGCAAATACACCACAAAGGTTGTATCAGATTTTAAGGTATTGAAAGGTTTTAGTTAGGTCAGAGGGGATGGAGGGAGGGTAACCTGGACTGCAGCAGGGTATACACTCGAACATCTACAGTTATGGTTGGTACAAAACTGTACTATGTTCATCGTGTTACCCTGCTGCAGTCATCACACTTGGGTAAAATCCCAAAGCTAAGGATGGGAGGTGGAGTCAAACAGGGTTAGAGGAGGCTAGAAGGCCCTGCAAAACTGCAGCGGCGAAGCCAGCTCTAGGCTTAGAGTAAAGTGGTAAGTGATCGTGTTTGGTGAAGGTGTGTACTGAACTCCAAGTTGCAGCTTCCAGAATATCCTTGGTTGGCACCCCCCTGAGGAAGGCTGTAGATGTAGCTGCTGCCCTGGTAGAGTCGGGCCTTATGCTAGCAGGAACTGGTTTTCCATGTTGGGTGTAGCAAAAACGTATGCAATGTCCTATCCATTTGGAAATGGTCTGTTTTGAGATAGCCTTTCCTTGTGTTGCTGTAGCATAGGATACAAAAAGCTGGTCAGATTTTCTGAAAACCTTAGTTTTATCCAAGTAGTAACGTAGTTGCCTGTGAATGTCCAAGGAGTGCAGGAGTCTCTCCTTTGTTCTGTGGATTTGGAAAGAAGGTGGGTAAATGGATGGTTTGATTTAGAGCCACACTGGATACCCTCCTTAGGCATAAAGGAGGGGTTAGTTCGTACAGAAACTCTGTCTCGATGGAAAATGAGGAAAGGCTCTACTGCCGTTAGTGCCTGAAGCTCTGAAACTCTTCTCGCTGAAGTAATTGCTAGCAGCAGGGCAGTCTTCCATGATATAAACTTTACGTCAGCTGAGAAAGCTGGTTCAAAAGGAGGTAGCGTAAGTTTTTCCAGAACAAAATTGAGGTCCCAGGTTGGTGTTGGTACTCTCCTGGGAGGCCTAATGTTTTTGGCCCCTCTGAGAAACTGCCTTACAAGTGGATGTGAAAATAAGGGAGGATCCGTGTTGTAGTGAGCTGAAAAAGCTGAGGCGTGGATTTTAATAGATGAAAAAGAAAGCCCTTTGTGTAACATCTCAGTTAAATATTGTAGAATCTGAGGTATGTCTGGCTGAACGGTATTTTGGCCTTTAGCTTGGTTCCAGGCGCAAAACCTTTTCCATTTGTCTGAGTAGGCTTTCCTGGTGCTGGGCCTCCTGGCTTCCAGAATAAAGTACAGTTTTGTACCTACCATAAATGTAGATGTCCGAACTGGATAGCATCTGCAGTCATAACAAGTGGGTTGTCCTGTCGTCAGGCAGCCCCGCAGTCGGCAGTTCCAAAGTCCGGTCCGGCCGGCTGATGTCGCACTCCACCCGGCGTCATCTTTGTTGGTCTTCGGTATAAAAGCATCAGCCGACGCCATTTTCCTCAGTGTTTCTTGCCCATCCA
>NC_056731.1:1940647658-1940717088 GCF_019279795.1 Protopterus annectens
GCTTACAATGCCACACTGGATTTAAAACACCTTAGGCATGGAGAAAGTTGGCAAATGAATGGCCTGATTAAGAGCCACACTGGATACCACCTTAGGCATGAAGGATGGATTGGTCCTGGGAGACACCCTGTCTGCATGAAAAATAATGAAAGGCTCCACTGCTATAAAAGCCTGTAATTCAGCAATTCTTCTAGCTGAAGTGACCCAGGAGAGAAATGTTAAGTCTGCAGTAGCAGCTGGCTCGAAAGGAGGGAGAGTGAGATTTTCCAATACAAAACTGAGGTCCCAGGCAGGGGTTGGATCTCTCCTGGGTGGTCTTAAGTTTTTGGCCCCTCTGACATGCTGCTTTTGCGGAAGATGAGAGAAGAGAAGAGGTTATGTGTTGTAATGAGCTGAAATGGCTGAGGCATGCATTTTTATGGAAGAAAAGGACAGGACCTTGTGAAGCATCTCAGTTAAGTATTGTAAAATCTGAGGAATATTGGGCACTGCTGTGCTTATTCCTTGTGATTGATTCCAGGCACAGAATCTTTTCCATTTGTCAGCATAAGATTTGCTAGTAGTAGGCCTTCTCGTCTCCAAAATGACATTCATCACAGGTTTGCTGAGGGATGCTAAGGGTGAATTTAAGTCATTAGCCACGCTGCAAGATTCAAAGTTTGGAGATGAGTGTGCAGAATTTGGTTGTTCTGCTGAGACAGTAAGGTGTCTGAGGCAGGTGCCACGGTGGAAGGTGTGACACATTGCACAGGAGTGGGTACCAGTGTTGGAGAGGCCAGTCTGGAGAATCACAATCATTTTTGGTTTGCCCTGTTTGACTTTTAATAGAACTTTGGAGAGCAGAGGCAGAGGGGGAAAAGCATAGACTGATAGGTTTTTCCAGCTGAATGACAGAGCATCCACTTTTCAGGTTTTTTTGTGATGAGTTCTTGTGCAGAATTTGTCCAACTGATAGTTCTGGGGTGAGGCAAAAAGATCTATGTCTGGACTCCCCCATTTGCGTGTCAACATGTTGAAAATCTGTGGTTCCAGTTTCCATTCGTGTGGGTCCATGAGATTTCTGCTTAGTTCGTCTGCCAGAGTATTCAGCTTTCCTGGCAGGAATTGAGCTTGTAGTTGTATTTGGTAGGTCAAGGCCGTGTTCCACAATGCTATGGCTAGTCTGCAAAGGGGGTAGGAGTGTGTACCCCCCCTGCTTGTTTATGTACCACATAACCGTGATGTTGTCCGTCTATCAGTAATTGTCCTGGATGAAGGTAGTCCTTGAAGGCTGTCAGTGCCTTCTGTTCAGCTAGCATTTCTTTTTGATTTATATGAAGGTGCATTTGATTTGGGCTCCATTTGACCTGAATGCACTTCCCTGCTAGATGAGTCCCCCCAAGCATAGTCTGATGCATCTGTTAGGGTTTGGGCAGCAGGGGGTAGAGTGAATGTCAGTCTCTTGTTTTGGTGGCAGGCCTCTGCCCACCAAAGGAACTCCAGTTGCAGGCAAGGTATGATAAGAATCATTGTTTCCAGGCTGTGACAATGCTGACTCCATAAACTTTTTAAGTACCACTGAAGTTTCCTCATATGCAGTCTTGCATATGGAATTAGAAGAATGCAGGAGGCCATGAACCACAAGGCTTGCAGACTTTGTCTTGCAGATAGCAGGGTTTTTGTGGCCACCTGTTTGAAGTAAGTCACCAAATGAATTTGCTTTTCTGGCGTAAGGTAAGCCATCTGGGCGGTTGTATTCAAGCTTGCACCCAGGAATGTAACTTTTTGAGAGGGTACCAGTTGTAATTGCTTTTCATTTATGGTGCACCCTAGACAAGTTAAAACCCTTTTTACAAACGCCAGATGCTTTAGAAGAATGTCCTTGCTTTCTGCCTGAATTAGACAATCGTCCAGGTATGGATACATCTGAATATTTCTTTGCCTGCAAAATGCAATTACTGGAGCCATGCACTTTGTGAAGACCCTGGGCGCAGTAGACAAGCCAAAGGACACTGCAGAGAACTGGTAATGCAAGTAGCCTGCTTTGAAGCGGAGGTATCTTGTGCAAGATTCCCCGAGTGGGATATGCAGGTAAGCCTCTTTTAATTCTAGAGTTACCAACCAGGCATCTTTGCCTAGCATAGGAAGTAACTGCTGAAGAGTCAGCGTATTGAATTTTAGAATTTCCAGAAATGTGTTTAGAGTAGGTAAGTCCAGAATTGGACGCAATGATTGGTCTTTTCTGGGTACCAGGAAAAGTCTTGAATAGAAACCTTGTCCCTCTTCCTCTTCTGGCACGGGTTGAATAGCCCCCATGTTCATGAGGGACAGTACTTGTTTCTGGGCCTCTGCCCACTGATTTGGGGGCAGGTTTGTTCATCCGTTTGGGATTGGCAACGTGTGGAAATTAAATCTGTATCCCTGGGATACTATATTTAAAACCCATTTATCCTGGGTTATAAGTTGCCAGTTTCTTGCATAAAGTGTCAGTTTTCTCCCCAAATCAACGGCTAAAAGGTAAGTGCTTGGTAAGTAAAGAGGGAGGTCATTGAGACTGTTTACCATAGGGAGGTGCCTTTTTTCCAGATTTGGAGGTGGGGGCACCCCATTGCTTTGTTCTAAAAGTCCCTTGTGACCGAAACCTGGAGCCTTTGGAATGTCTGGGTTTGACCTGAGTGGATTTCAAAGGAACTGAAAAGGACCAATTCTTAGTTGGCCAGTGCCTACTAAATCTAGGAGGCTGCACTTGTAAGAAATATTTCACAGTTTGCATAGATTTAGCTTCATCTTCCATTTTTTTTAAACTTCTTCAGCCTTATTACCAAAGAGACGGTCCTGTTGTAAAGGAGCATCCAACAACTTTGCTTTAACATGATCAGGCAGAGTTTGCTCTTTGAGCCAAGCATGCCTTCTTAGCACAGACCCAGTTACAGCAGCCCTCCAAGAGGCATCCAAAGAATTAAAACCACATTGCAAAGTATGTTTTCCAACTTGTTCATCTGAATGCAATAAATCCTGTAAATCTCTATTTTCTACACAATCAGAAATTAACATAATTTTCTGTTTAAGCAGTCTCATGATATGCTGTTGATATTTAAGCATATGAAATTGACAGTTTAAAGCCCTGATTGCCAAGGTTGCAGAAGTGTAAACCTTCTTACCCCATCTATCCAGTGCCCTGGAATCTCTATCAGAAGGGGTAGGATTTTTTAGCAGTAGAGGCCTTAATGCTCTTGGGACCCTGAGAAATGGTTTCAGGATCTGCAATAGGATTTTTGAAAAGGAATTTGTGGGAGTCAGGAACCCTGCACTATCTGTCTGGCTTACAAGGAGCCAGAGGCAGAGAATCAGGAGCCATACTAGATTCTGAAAAAACATCAACAACGTCCAGAAAAGGAGGTATAGCCAAAGGCCTATGCTGAGGAAGAAGAAGAAAATCCCCAAGTCTCTCTTTAGATTCAGAGAAATCCTGACTTTCCCAGTGGAAACGTTCCTTTAAGGTATGTAAAGTTTCCCCAAAAGAAAAATCCTCACGGGGAAAAGCAGAAGGAATGGAATCTTCTGCATCAGAGTCCTCATAAATAGGTATAGACAAATCCTGTTCATTAGAAGAGTCAGAAGAAATAGAATCCTGTTCAGAAGAGTCATAATCAATGTCTTGCCTAGGCCTCTTAGAAGGAGGGGGTTGGCTACCCCTGATCAGAGTAATTAAATCTTCAGTCATTTTGATCATTTATTTTTTAGGCATAGGGGCCTGCACATGTGGCCCAGGCATCGGTTTTTTAGACATACATTTAGATTTTGGCCTTAGTTTTGAAGATGGCGTTGGTCTAATATACAAATCTGTAGGCCTGAAAACACCTCAAAAGCCAGTGCCTGCACAGACTCCAGACCCATCTAAGGTAGAGACATCCGCGGGTTCCATAATTGAAGCATCTCGGGCATACCGGACTCTGAATGGGTATCAGTAGAGGCCTGCGAATCAGAAGTTGCGGGTATCAGGGGCCGCAAAAGCACCTCACTGAGTACCGGTGAACTGGCGACTGGCTTAGGAGAAGCTTCGTCGTCAGTTTTGGACCTTGACGGAATGTCACTGTCTTTTACTTTGCATTTTTTAGGCATTTTGGTAGACTGATTGCTAACAGACGACATTTCAGGATAATTAAATCGTGAACCAAAATATTTAGAAGCAAAAATATACCAACGTTTAATAGTGTGTTGATTAAATTTAGCACAAAACAGACAGCAAGGTACGTTGTGGTCAGGGCATAGGCAAGGAATACAGTACAAATGAAAATCCTTATGAGGTATTTGCTTCTCACAAGTAATGCAATTATTAACTTTTACTTACATTGGTAAGGAACAAGAAAAAGTTTCCCCAACAGGGTACTTGGCTGTTCATTGAAGACTTCGGTTCTGAAACTCGAAAACGAAAATTTCAGAAGTCGGCCAACCGGCACCTGCGAACTGCTTCTGCTTTGGGCACCGCACGGCAAGAAAGACTGATGTAATGGCGTCGGCTGCAAGTTTTATACCCCTGACGACCTGACATCATGGAAGAAGGGACAGCACAGACGCAGGACCCAAGACTTTGGTAATCAGGCTGACTGAGGGCAACCTGCCAGCAGATTACCCAAATGTAATGACTGCAACAGTGAAACACGAAGAAAGTACAGTTTTGTACCTACCATAAATGTAGATGTTCGAGTGTCTTCACTGCTGCAGTCATTACACTTGGGTTATCCTGCCGTCAGGCGGTCCCGCAGTCGGCCAGAGTTCCAAAGTCTTGGTCCGGCGCCGGTTGCTGTCGCTTCTTCCCTGATGTCAGTGCTCCAGGGGTATACGAGATGCAGCCGACGCCATTTTCTTCAGTTTTTCTTGCCCCAGATGTCAGGTGCCCCCAAAAGGATAGGCAATACATATTGCTTACAAAACATACATAAGGTAAAAGCATAACCTTTAGTAGCCAGCAAATACACCACATAGAAAGTATAGTGTAGACAGTTATAGATGAGACCCAGCTAAGAAAGAGGGGAAGGCGGGTGGGTAACCAGGACTGCAGCAGTGAAGACACTCAAACATCTACATTTATGGTAGGTACAAAACTGTACTATGTTCATTGTGTTTCACTGCTGCAATCATTACACTTGGGAAGAATCCCAAAGCTGAGTCAGAGTGGCTGGTTCTAGAGAGGATTTGGTGTGGCTATAAGGCCCTGCAGCACTGCAGTGGCAAAACCAGCTCTAGATCTGGAGTAAAGAGGCAAGTGGTAATGCTTGGTAAAGGTGTGCACTGAACTCCAAGTTGCAGCTTCCAAAATGTCCTTGGTAGGTACTCCTCTAAGATAGGCAGTAGAAGTTGCAGTTGCCCTGGTGGAATGTGGTCTAATGTTAGATGGTACAGGCTTCCCATGCTGTGTGTAGCAGAACCGGATACAGTGTCCTATCCACTTTGAAATGGTCTGCTTTGAAATAGCCTTTCCCTGTGATCATGCAGCATAGGATACAAACAATTGCTCAGTTTTCCTGAAAGCTTTTGTTTTGTCCAAGTAGAAGCGTAATTGTCTGTGTATGTCCAAGGAATGTAGAATTCTCTCCCCTTTATTCTGGGGGTTTGGATAAAATGTTGGCAAGTGAATAGTTTGGTTAAGAGCCACTGGATACCACCTTAGGCATAAATGAAGGGTTTGTTCTTAAGGAAACCCTGTCTTGGTGAAAAATGATGAAAGGCTCCACTGCCATTAGTGCCTGTAGTTGTGAGACTCTTCGCGCTGAGGTTTATTGCCAGTAGCAGGGCAGTTTTCCATGATATATATTTTACTTCTGCTGCATTGGCTGGCTCAAAAGGAGGTACAGGGAGTTTTTCCAAGACAAAGTTGAGCACCCAAGTAGGTGCTGGTGCTCTCCGGGGCGGTCTTATGTTTTTAGCCCCCCTGATGTACTGCTTTAAGCAATGGATGAGAGAAAATAGGAGGATCTGTGTTGTAATGAGCCGAGATGGCAGAAGCGTGGATCTTAATGGATGAGAAGGATAGTCCTTTATCCAGCATCTCAGTTAAATATTGTAGTATCTGAGGTATGTTAGGGACAAGAGGGTCAAGGCTTTGAGCCTGGTTCCAGGCACAGAATCTCTTCCACTTTTCTGAATAAGATATCCTGGTGCTAGGCCTCCTGGCCTCCAAAATGACATCCATAACAGCTTTAGAGAGAGGTGTTGCCTGTTTGGCTAATGAATCTGCCATGCAGCCAGGGATAAGGTTTTGAGCTGACTGTGTGGGATCTGATTGTTTTGTTGAGTCAGAAGGTTTGGGATTTGAGGCAAAATCCAAGTTGGGCCTTCAGCTAAGTTCTTTAAGATTGGGTACCAATGTTGGCGTGGCCAGTCTGGAGCAATAAGAATCATCTGTGTTTTTTCTTGTCTGGCTTTTAGGAGAACCTTCGAAAGGAGAGGCAGAGTAGGGAAGGCATAAACGTGTAGGCTTTTCCAGCTGAACGAAAGAGCATCCACTTTCCATGCTTGTGTGTGATAAGTCCTTGTGCAGAATTTTTGTAGTTGGCAGTTCAGTGGGGAGGCAGAGATCTATGTACGGGCACCCCCATTTTTGCATTATCATGATGAAAATTTGTGGATTTAATTTCCACTTGTGAGGATCCATGATGTTTCTGCTTAGGTTGTCTGCCAGAGTATTTTTCTTTCCTGGCAGGAATTGTGCTTGCAGATGAACTTGATAAGTTAGAGCTGTGTTCCACAAGGTCATGGCTTGTCTGCATAGGGGGTAAGAATGAGTGCCCCCTTGCTTGTTTATGTACCACATTACTGTGGTGCTGTCTGTCTTTAATAGTAATTGTCCTGGATGCAGAAGGTCCTTGAAAGCTGTTAGGGCATTTTGTACAGCCAACATCTCTTTTTGATTGATGTGTAGATGCATTTGGTCTGTGGTCCATTTGCCCTGAATACATTTTCCTGCCATGTGTGCTCCCCAGGCGTAATCAGAAGCATCTGTTAGTGTCTGCCTGGCTGTGGGTAGAGTGAAAGGCTGACCCTTGTTGAGGTGGCATGCCTGTGCCCACCATCGAAACTCCTGTTGCAGGCAGGGAATTAGTGGTATTTCCGTTTCCAAGCTGTGTGAGTGTTGAGTCCAAACACTTTTTAGGTACCATTGTAATTTCCTCATATGCAGTCTGACATATGGAATTAGAAGTATGCAGGATGCCATGAATCCCAAGGCCTGCAGAATTTTTCTTGCAGGGAGTTGGGACTTTGTTGCCATCAACTGAAAATACTGAGTCAGTTGTCCTTGTTTGTCTGGCATGAGATAAGCCATCTGGGCCGTTGTATTTAAGCTGGCACCCAGGATTATTATCTCTTGTGAGGGCACTAGTTTAGATTTCTTTTCGTTTACTGTGTACCCTAGGCAACTTAATAACTTTTTTACAAACGCCAGATGCTTTAGAAGAATGTCCTTGCTCTCTGCTTGAATCAGGCAGTCGTCTAGGTATGGATATATGTGAATTCCTTTTTGTCTGCAAAATGCAATTACTGGTGTCAGGCACTTTGTGAAGAACCTGGGTGCAGTAGATAAGCCAAAGGGCAGTGCAAAGATTTGGTAGTGCATTCAACCAGCTATGAATCTGAGGTATCTTCTGCAATTTTGTCTGATAGGGACATGCAGGTATGCCTCTTTGAGGTCCAAAGTAACAAGCCAAGCTTTCTTGCCCAACATGGGAAGGAGCTGATTTAGTGTCAACATTTTGAATTTCGGAAGATCCAGGTAAGTATTTAGAGTGGAAAGGTCTAGAATGGGTCTCCAGGCTTTGTCCTTTTTGGGGACCAGGAAGAGTCTTGAGTAAAAATCTTGTCCTTGTTCCTTCTGTGGTACTTTTTGAATAGCTCTCATGACCATGAGGGCTGTAATTTGTTTTTGTGCCTCTGCCCATTGATTTTGGGGCAGGTCTGGCATTCCTTTTATCCTTGGTAAAGTGTGAAAGTAGAACCTGTAACCTTGAAACACAATATTCAGCACCCATTTGTCCTGGGTGATTGTTTGCCAGTTTTGTGAAAAAAAAGTGCTAGTTTTCCCCCTAAGGGAGCTGCCAACAGGGTAGAGTTTGGCATTGGAAGGGCAAGTCAATGAGATTGTTTCCTGTAAGGTTGTGACTTGTCCTCACCTCCTTTGGGTGTTGAAGCACCCCACTGTCGTGGTCTGTAAGATCCTTGGGGCTGAGATCTGCCTCTTGGGCATCTGTATCTGCCTCTTTGTGGCCTGTCTGACACTGGAAAGGACCAATTTTTAGTAGGCCAATTTCTGCTAAATCTTGGTGGCTGTACCTGTAAGAAATCCTTCACTGTTTGCATAGATTTTGCCTTATCCTCCATTTTCTTTAATACCTACTCAGCTTTAACACCAAATAAAATATCTTGCTGTAAAGGAGCATCTAATAATTTCGCCTTGACATGATCTGGTAAGGTTTGTTCCTTTAACCTAGCATGCCTTCGAATCACAGATCCTGTGACTGCTGCTCTACAAGAAGCTTCTAATGAATCAAAACCACATTGCAAAGTATGTTTTCCCACTTGTTCAGCTGCGTGCAATAAATCCTGCATTTCCTTAAAATCAGGTTGTTCTGCACTTGTACTCATTTTCTGTTTTAACTGAGACAGTAAATATTGTTGATATTTAAGCATGTGAAACTGGCAGTTTAAAGCCCTCGCTGCTAAAGTTGCACAGGTGTAAACTTTCTTCCCCCATCTGTCTAATGCTCTGGAATCCCTGTCCGAGGGAACTGGATTTTTAGCTGTGGAGGCCTTTACCCCTTTAGGACCCTGGGAAATAGTTTCTGGGACAGCAGCAGGGTTTTTATAAAGAAATTTGTGTGAGTCAGGAACTCTGTAATACCTGTCTGGCTTGACTGGAGCAGGGGGTAAAGAATCTGGATTTAAACTGGATTCAGAGAACACATTGTCCACAATATCCAACACTGGCGGAATAGCAAGGGGCCTGTGTTGAGGCAATAAAAGAAAATCCCTGAGCCTTTTCTTGGACTCTGAGTAATCCTGGCCCTCCCAGTGGAAATGTTCCCTCATGGTGTGTAAAATTTCCCCAAAAGAGTAATTCTCAGGAGGAGAGGCTGAAGGAATAGATTCTTCAGCATCAGAGTCCTCATAGGGGGGTAAGGAATATTCCTGGTCTGAAGAGGAGTCAGAATATACAGAAATCTGGTCAGAGGAATCAGTCTGTATCCTGCCTAGGCCTTTTATCAGGGTGGGATGGGTACCCCTGATCTGAGTAATTAAGTCTTCGGCCATTTTGAGCATCTGCTTTTTAGGCATGGAGGACTGTCCAGGTGAATGCTGTACTTGCTTCTTTGTCTTTAAAGTTGCTTTAGTCTTGGCTGTAGATGCAATGGTAAGTTGTGTAGGTCTGAAAACACCCTCAGAAGCTGAAGCCTGCTCAGCGGCTCCGGACCCATCTGAAGGGTTAGTCTCCGTAGGTCCAACACCTTGAGTATCCAGAGGCCTAGGCAACTCCACGTGGGAGTCGGTCGTGGCCTGTGGCTCTGAGGTAGCAGGTGTCACGGGCTGCGAATGCGCCTCACTAAGAACGGGCGACTGGCCTAGAAGAGGCTTCGTCGTCAGTTTTGGGCCTCGGATGCCTGTCCTTATCCTTATCTTTGCGATTTTTGTGAATTCCGGTCGTCGGTTGCTCCGACGGCATGGTATAATTAAACCTTCAGCCAAAATAATGGCGTGCAAAATCAAACAGACGTTTATAGTGCGTTTGTTAAATCTAGCACAAAACCAACTAGTGACGTCGTGATCTGGGCCTAGGCATGGAATACAGTTAGTTTCCCACAAGAAATACAATTATTAACTTTCACTGACAACGGGGTACTTAGCTTTATTGAAGACTTCGGATCTGAAATCGAATTTGAAATCTCAGGAGTCGGCCGACTGGCACTTGTGAACTGCTTTTGCTTCGGGCACCGCTCGGCAAGAAAGACTGAAGAAAATGGTGTTGGCTGCATCTTATATACCCCTGGCTCACTGACATCAGGGAAGAAGCGACAGCAACCGACGCCGGACCAAGACTTTGGAACTCTGACCGACTGCGGGACCGCCTGATGGCAGGATAACCCAAGTGTAATGACTGCAGCAGTGAAACACTATAAACATCATCCTATGACTGCTGCCCTGCAGGATGCCTCTAAGGCGTCAAACCCACATTGCAGGATATGCTTAGTAACTTGGCTCCTGTAATTCTTTATTTTCTGCAGAGTCTGGAAAGGTAGGTAATTTTTGTTCAGCAAGTTCCAGAGTATGTTGCTGGTATTTCAGCGTGTGGAATTGACAATTTAAAGCTATAATAGCAAGAGTTGCAGAGGTGTATACTTTTTATGCCATCTGTCTAAAGCTCAGGAATCCCTGTCCGAAGGGGTGGGATTCTTAGCTGTGGTTGCTTTTATTTTTTTAGGTACTTGAGAGATTACCTCTGGGTCAGCAGTAAGATTTTTGAAAAGAAATTTGTGAGAGTCAGGAAAGTAAAGTTGTGTACACTTACCATAAATGTAGATGAGTGTATTCACTGTTGCAGTCATTACAATAGGGTTATCCTGCTGGCAGGCTGCCCTCAGTCAGCCTGAATTCCAAAGTCTTGGTCCGGCGTCGGTTGCTGTTGCCTCTTCCCTGACGTCAGAGCGTCAGGGGGTATAAAAGATGCAGCCGACGCCATTTTCTTCAGTTTTCCTTGCCACAGATGTCAGGTGTCCCTAAAAGTGTAGGCTAAAAATATGTTAATAAAACATACATGCACCAAAGTATATTTTATCTTCATCTACAAGCAAATACACCACATAGGTTGCATAGATTAGAGAAGTACAGATAAGTTCCAGCAAAAGTAAGGGGGGTGGCGGGTGGGTAATCTCGACTGCAACAGTGAATACACTCTAACATCTACATTTATGGCACGTGTACACAACTGTACTATGTTCTTCGTGTTTCACTGTTGCAGTCATTACAATTGGGTTGAATCCCAAGGCTATGGTTGGGAGGCTGGAGCTAAATAGCATTAGGGGCGGCTATGAGGCCCTGCAGAACTGCAGTGGCAAAGCCTGCCCTGGACTTAGAGTGGTAAATGATAGGTGCTTTGTAAAGGTGTGCACTGAACTCCAGGTAGCAGCCTCTAAAATGTCTTTGGTTGGTACTCCCCTGAGGAAGGCTGCTGAAGTGGCTGCTCCTCTGGTTTAATGAGGCCTAATGCCCTTAGGCAGTGGCTTGTCATGTTGTGAATAGCAGAAACGAATACAGTGGCCTATCCACTTTGAAATAGTCTGCTTTGAGATCACTTTTCCTTGTGATCCTGCAGCATATGCCAGTAGTAATTGCTCTGTCTTTCTGAAAACTTTGGTTCTGCCCAAGTAGAATCGCAGCTGTCTGTGTATGTCCAAATAATGCAGAATACTCTCCCCCTTGTTCTGTGGATTTGGATAAAAGGTTGGCAGATGAATAACTTCGTTAAGGGCCACACTGGACACTACCTTAGGCATAAATGTCGGGTTTGTCCTCAGGGAAACCCTGTCTGGATAAAAAATGATAAAAGGTTCCACAGCCACGAGTGCCTGTAGCTCTGAAACTCGTCTTGCAGAAGTTATTGCTAGGAGCAGAGCTGTTTTCCAAGATAAAAACTTTATATCAGCTGTAGCGGCTGGCTCAAAAGGAGGCAAGGTGTGTTTTTCCAAGAAATAGTTGAGGTCCCATGCAGGTATTGGTGATCTCCTTGGAGGCCTTAAGTCTTTGGCTCCTCTGAAGTACTGCCTTAAAGGATGAGAAAAGATTGGTGGCTCTGTACTGTAATGAGCCGAAATGGCAGAGGCAAGAATTTTAACTGATGAAAAAGATAGGCCTTTGTCCAGCATCTCAGTTAAGTATTGCAAAATCTGATGGATATTTGGTACAGCTGTATCAATTCCTTGTGTCGGGTTCCAAGCACAGAATCTCTTCCATTTTCCAGCATAAGATTTTCTAGTGCTAGGCCTTCTGGCCTCCAAAATGAAATACATCACAGCTTTAGTGAGAGGTGCGTTTTGTATGACTACATTATCCGCCATGCTGCCAGATTTAAGGTCTTGAGTTGGCTGTGCAGGATCTGATTGTTTTGTTGGGACAGTAGAGGAGGTAATTTGAGGTAAGGTCCAAGCCGGGCATTGAGACAAGTTCCTTAGGATTGGATACCAGTACTGGCGGGGCCAGTCTGGGGCAATCAGTATCATCTTTGGCTTCTTTTGTCTGACCTTTAGGAGTACCTTGGGGAGGAGAGGCAGTGGAGGGAAGGCATATACTGCTAAGTTTTTCCAGCTGAAAGATAGGGCGTCCACTTTCCATGCTTGTCTGTGATAAGTCCTTGTGCAGAATCTTTTTAGTTGGTAGTTCTGAGGAGAGGCAAATAGATCTATATCCAGGCATCCCCATTTCCTTGTTATCATGCTGAAGACTTGTGGATCCAATTTCCACTCGTGGGGATCCATGAGGTTTCTGCTTAGTTCGTCTGCCAGATTTTTTTGTCTTTCCTGGCAGGAATTGTGCCTGCAGATATACTTGACAAGTCAATGCTGTGTCCCACAAAAGTCATGGCTAGTCTGCAAAGGAGGTAAGAATGAGTGCCTCCCTGCTTGTTTATATACCACATGACCGTGGTGGTGTCTGTCCATCAGTAGTTGTCCCAGATGAAGTAGGTCCTTGAAGGCTGTCAGGGCATTCTGGACAGCTAGCATCTCTTTTCGATTGATATGTAGATCCATTTGGTTTGCGGACCATGTGCCTTGAATACATCTTCCTGCCATGTGGGCTCCCCAGGCATAATCTGATGCATCCGTTGTTAATGTCTGCCTGGCTGGGGGTAAAGTGAATGGCTGTCCTTTGTTCTGGTGACAAGCCTTCGCCCACCATCGAAACTCCTGTTGCAGGCAGGGAATGAGAGTAATCCTTGTTTCCAGGCTGTGGCAATGTTGAGTACAAACACTTTTTAGGCACCATTGAAGTTTCCTCATATGCAGTCTTGCATATGGAATTAGTAGAATGCAGGATGCCATGAAGCCCAAAGTCTGCAGAATGTTTCGTGCAGATAACTGGGCCTTTGTTGCCAACTTTTTAAAATAGGTAGTCAGTTGCCTTCGTTTGTCTGGCGTGAGATAAGCCATCTGGGCAGTTGTATTTAAGCTTGCACCCAGGAATATTATCTCTTGAGAGTGTACTAGTTTTGATTTCTTTTCGTTGACTGTGTACCCTAGGCTTGTTAAAAATATCTTTACAAACGTCAGATGCTGTAGTATAATGTCCTTGTTCTCTGCTTGAATGAGGCAGTCGTCCAAGTAAGGAAATATTTGTATTTCTCTTTGTCTGCAGAATGCAATTACTAGTGCCAGGCACTTTGTAAAGACCCTGGGCGCAGTAGATAAGCCAAAGGGCAGTGCAGAGACTTGGTAATGCATTGAGCCTGCTTTGAATCCGAGTATTGTCTGCATGTTTGCCTGATTGGGACATGCAGGTATGCCTCTTTTAGATCTAAAGTCACAAGCCAAGCCTTCTTGCCCAGCATGGGCAGAAGCTGCTGTACAGTCACTATTTTGAATTTTGGTATATCCAGGTATGTGGTTAGTAAAGATAGGTCCAGTATTGGTCTCCAGGCCTTGTCCTTTCTTGGTACCAAGAACAGTCTTGAATAAAATCTTCGTCCCTGCTCTTGTTCTGGTACTTGTTGAATGGCCCCCATTTCCATGAGGGATGAGATTTGCTTTTGTGCCTCTGTCCATTGATTTTTTGGCAGGTCTGGCCAACTGTTTGCCCTTGGCAGGGTATGGAAGTGAAACCTGTAGCCTTGTGACACTATGTCTAGGACCCATTTGTCCTGGGTTATGATGTGCCAATTTTGAGAAAAAAGTGCTAGTTTTCCCCCTAAAGGTGCTGCCAGAAGATAAGTGCTTGGCGCAGGCAGGGGGAAGTCATTGAGGCTGTTTCCTGTATGGCTGTGATTTGTCTTCTCCACTTTTGGAGGTAGAAGCACCCCATTGTTTATACCTGTACGAACCTTGGGGGTGCGATCTGCCCCTTTGTGGCCTGTCTGACACTGGAAAGGACCAATTCTTTGTAGGCCAGTGTCTGCTAAATCTTGGAGGCTGTACTTGCAAGAAATCCTTGACCGTTTGCATAGATTTTGCTTTGTCCTCCATTTTCTTTAACACTTCTTCTGCCTTAACACCAAACAAGGTGTCATGCTGTAATGGAGCATCTAATAATTTTGCTTTGACATGATCAGGCAAACTTTGTGCCTTTAACCATGCATGCCTCCTAATGACAGAACCTGTAACAGCAGCCCTGCAGGAGGCCTCCAGAGAATCAAAACCACATTGCAAAGTATGCTTTCCAACTTGTTCAGCTGCATGCAATAAATCCTGCATTTCCTTGTTTTCTGCACATTCAGAATTTATCAACATTTTCTGTTTAAGCAGTGACATGATATACTGCTGACATTTGAGCATATGAAACTGGCAATTTAAGGCCCTTATAGCCAAGGTAGCAAAAGTGTAAATCTTTTTTCCCCATCTATCCAGTGCCCTAGAATCCTGTCAGGGGGGTAGGGTTTTTTGCAGTGGAAGCCTTGATCCCTTTGGGACCCTGAGAAAGAGTTTCTGGGTCAGCAGTAGGGTTTTTGAAAAGGAATATAGAGTCAATAACCCTGTAGTATCTGTCCGGCTTAACAGGAGCTGGAGGTAAGGAGTCAGGTGTCAGACTAGACTCTGAAAAGACATCATCCACAATGTCCAACGCAGGTGGAATAGCTAGTGGCCTGTGTTGTGGTAGTAAAAGGAAGTCTCTGAGCCTTTTCTTAGATTCTGAGAAATCTTGGCTCTCCCAGTGGATATGTTCCCTCATGGCATGCAAGGTTTCCCCAAAAGAGTAGTCCTCAGGAGGAGAGGCTGAAGGGATAAGTGAGTATTCCTGATCAGAAGAAATGGAAACCTGATCTGAAGATTCATAGTCTATCTCTTGCCTAGGCCTTTGTTGCAGTCATTACTCTTGGGTTATCCTGCTGGCAGGCTACCCGCAGTCGGCCTGAATTCCAAAGTCTTGGTCCGGCGTCAGCTGCTGTCGCCTCTTCCCCGACGTCAGTACGCCAGGGGTATAAAAGATGCAGCCGACGCCATTTTCTTCAGTCTTTCTTGCCACGCAGTGCCCGAAGCAGAAGATAACCCAAGAGTAATGACTAACAGTGAAACACGATGAACATCCCCTGATCAAAGTAAGTCTTTGGCCATTTTGAGCATCTGTTTTTTGGGCATGGAGGCCTGTCCATGAGGCTGTTGTACTTGTTTCTTTGTCTTAATGGTTCATCTAGCAATTGTGCATGGACATGGTCCGGCAAGGTTTGTTCCTTAAGCCAAGCATGCCTTCTAAGAACAGATCCAGTGGCAGCAGCCCTGCAAGACTTTTCTAATGCAGCAAAGCCATGTTGCAAAGTATGTTTACCAACTTGGTTAGCAAGATGCATTAACTCTTGTAAATCTTTATGTTCTGCACAATCAGGAATCAACATAATTTTCTGTTTAATTAGTTCCATAATATGTTGCTGATACTTTAACATATGAAACTGGCAATTTAAAGCCCTGATGGCAAGAGTAGCAAAGGTGGATACCTTCTTACCCCATCTGTCTAAAGCCCTAGAATCCCTGTCCGAAGGGGTAGGATTTTTGTTTGTTGTAGCCTTAATGCCTTTAGGTCCCTGGGAAATGGTCTCTGGATCCGCAGCAGGATTCTTAGAGAAAAATTTGTTGGAGTCAGGAACTCTATAGTACCAGTCAGGTTTCCTGGGAGCTGCAGGCAAAGTATCAGGGGTAAGGGAGGGCTAGCTAGAGGCCTGTGCTGAGGCAAGTTTAAAAATTCCCCGAGTCTCTTTTTGGATTCAATCTTCTGGTGGGGAAGCAGGGGAAATGGAATCCTCTGCATCAGAAACCTCATAGGTAGATAAGGTTATGTCCTGGTAATCAGAAGGGTCAGAGTCATCAGACTCCTTATCTAAAGAATCAGAAGGAAAACCAGTTCTTGGTCTTTTTGAGGGGGAAGGTGAACTTCCTCTACTTAAAGTAATAAGGTCTTCAGCCATTCTAAGTATTTGTTTATATGGCATGTGGGCCTTAGAATGCGCTTTGGTCATCGGTTTCCTAGGCGCAGTGTGAACTCTAGGCCTGAGAAATTCGGTATTTTTTATTTGAAATTAAGTCGTCTGTTTAATATAACAATCGGAAGGTCTGAATACACACTCAGAAGCTGGTGCCTGCACAGTGGCTCCGGACTTATCCAAGGTAGAGACATCCGCAGGTACCATAGTCGAAGAAGCACCTCGTGGCATACCGGACTCCAAATCGGTCTCAGTAGAGGCCTCCGAATCTGCAGAAGTGGGTATCAGGGGCTGTGAAAGCACCTCACTGAGAAACGGCAGACTGGCTACTAGCTTAACAGTAGCATCGTCTGCAGTTTTGGACCTATGCGGTCTGTATCAGTCTTTAACCTTACGTTTTTTCGGAAGATCAGTAGTCGGATGGCTTATCGAAACCATTTCGGAATACGGAGATAGAGAGCGAAAGAATCTGGTGACAAAAATAGCCAGATGAATAGTTCAGGCGTTGAACAAGGCACAAAACGGACAGCGAGAGTGGTCTGGGCCTAAACAGGTGACCCATTAAGAATGAAAATCTGTGAGTTATTTGCTTTCCACAGGCAAGACAATTATTAATTTTTTTTTATATCGGTTAGAGCAAGAAAAAAGGATCCCCATTGGTGTACTTCTCTTTTAGAAGACTTCAGGTCTGAAACTCGAAAAACGAAATTTTCAGGTGGCGGCCAACCGGCACTTATGAACTACTATTGCTTCGGGCACTGCATGGCAAGAAAGACTGATGTACTGGCGTCGGCTGCATGTTTTATACCCCTGACAACTTGGTGTCATGGAAGAAGCGACAGCATCTAATGAAAAAATCCCAAGACTCTGGTATTCAGGCCGACTGAAGGATACCTGCAGGCAGATAACCCAAATGTGACGACTGCAACAGTGAAACACGAAGAACATCAGGAGGAATAGCTAAGGGTCTGTGCTGTGGTAAATCTAAAAATTCCCTGAGTCTCTTTTTGGACCGAGGATAGTCCTGGCATTCCCAATGGAAATGCTCTCTCAAGGTATGTAGGGGTTTCACCAAAAGAAAAATCCTCTGGAGGAGAGGCAGAAGGAATGCATTCCTCTGCATCTGAATCTGCATCTGAATCCTCACAAGCAGACAAGGGCATGTCTTCATAATCAGAAACCTCAGAGTCGGACTCTGGGTCAGATAAAGCTGCAGGGAACATCTCTTTTTCTTTTGGAAGGGGTAAGCTGGCTTCCCCTAATCAGCATATGGTCTTCCGCCGTTTTAAGCATTTGAGATTAAGGCATGGAAGCAGGTGCTTGAGCTAGGGTCGTTGTTTTTTTAGGCGTAGTTCGTACTCTGGGCCTTAGAAACTCTGTAGTTTTAGAAAGAACTGAAGACGCGAAAGTAGTAGTCGTTTTTTGTCGAATATCGGTAGTGCGAAGAACTTTCTTGGAAGTCGGTGCCTGCACAGCAGTTCCGAACCCATCCAAGGTACAGACATCCCCAGGTTCTATAGTCAAAGAAGAGTCTTGTGGTATACCGGAATCCAAATGGGTCTCGGTAATGGCCTGTGAATCCACAGAAGCGGACATCAGGGGCTGCGAAAGAGCCCGAGTACCGGCAAACTGGAGACTGACTTAACGGAAGTGTAGTCAGCAGTTTTGGACCTATGCGGTCTTGTCTCTGTCTTTATCCTTACATTTTTTAGGAAGATCGGTAATCGGATGGCTTACTGAAGCCATTTCGGAATACAGAGAACGAGAGTGAAGGTATTTAAGCACGATAAAGCAGAACACCGACAGCAAGGGACGTTGTGGTCTGGGCCTAAACAGGTGACTTAGTAAGAATGGAAATCTCGGAGTGGTATTTGGGTTCCAAAGGCAAAACAATTGTTAACTTTTCTGACATCAGTTTGAGCAAGAAAAAAAGGATCCCCAACAGGGTACTTAGCTTTAGAAGACTTCAACTTCAATTTCGGAAACAAAAACTCAGGTAGCGGCTGACCGGCACTCGTGTGAACTGCTTCTGCTTCGGGCTCCACAGCAAGAAAGACTGATGTAATGGTGTCGGCTGCCTGTTTTTATACCGCTGATGACCGGACGTCAGTCCTGGAAATGACAGCAACTGATGCAGAAATACTAAGCTTCTGGTATTTGGGCCGACTGAGGGCTACCCCTGGCAGGATAACCCAAGTGTGATGACTGCAGCAGTGAAACACGAAGATCATCAGCAGGATCCTTAGTCGATGAAGAGTTTTGCGGCATACCAGACTCCGAATGGGTCTCGGTAGCGGCCTGAGAATCCACTGAAGCGGGCATCGGGGCTACAAAAGCATATCATTGAGGAACAGACAACTGACGACTAGCTTAACGGAAGCGTCGTCGGTAGGTTTGGATCTGTGCAGTCTCTGTCTTTATCCTTACATTTTTTTTTCGGAAGATATGCTGCCGGACGGCGTACCGAAGCCATATCGGAAATCGAAGACTGACAGCGAAAATATCTAACTAAAATAAGGGCCCAATGACATATAGTTCTGAACTAAGCACAAAAGCGACAGCGGGGGACACCCTGGTCAGGGCCTAAGCAAGTGACGGAGTAAGAATGAAAGTCCCTGCGTGGTATTTGCTTTCCACAGGTGAGACAATTGTCAACTTTTTCTTACATCGGTCAAAGCAAGAAAAAAGTATCCCCAGTGGGGTACTCTGCTTTAGAAGACTTCAACTTCAATTCAGAAAACGAAAACTTAGGTAGCGGGCTGACCGGCACTCGTGTGAACTGCTTCTGCTTCGGGCTCCTCGGCAAGAAAGACTGATGTAATGGCGTCAAGCTGCCTTACTTTATACTACTGACGACCTGTCATCAGTCCTGAAGCAACAGCAACCGACGCAGAAATACTAAGCCTCTGGTATTCGGGCCGACTGAGGGCTACCCAGGCAGGGATAACCCAAATGTGATGACTGCAACAGTGAAACACGAAGAACATCGGAAAACCTTAAAGAGCATTCAAAAAGTATTCCAGCAGTTAACAGTGAATTCTGGTTCTAGTTTATACAGAAACCCCAGAGTGTCACTGTGATAAGGAGCACTACTTTATGTACACAACTGCACTAAAGTATTAAATACAAAATTTTGATTTACTGCCATGTCAGAGGCAATAAGGCTTGAGCAGAGAGACTAATGAGATGATACAAGCTTAGCGAAGGGCATTTAAGAATGTAGTTATGTACACAGTGCTTTGCAACTTGACATTTTTGAACACCTCATAAAACATGTAGAAAAATAATGTCTCGCAAAGAACAGAGCTAGCATATAACTAACTAACCCTGTTTACAATACAGACCTATACAGAGATACAGACATACAAGCATTTCTAAATGGTTCTCAGCAAAACCAAATGTGACATCTAAAGTTATGTATACTTCAAGTGCACCAAATGCAGCATTTGGACAGACAAGAAATTTAAAACAAATACTGCCAACTAGCAGCAAGAAGCTAAGAGCATAAAACTGAAATATATCTGGTTTTGGCTGTTTTCTAAGGAATTTTAATGTCATTTCATCAAAAATATCGTTGCCTGAACTACTTTTTCAAAAACTCAAGAGTTATCAGCCAAAATAAATGTGCTCATTAAAGTAAAAGCATAACATGTTTGGAGGATTGTGTGTGAGCACACAAGCATGCTACACATTTTTCGAGGGTATGGCTTCTTTGGGAAGTAAGAGCTAATAAATGATCAAAACTTCAGAGAATTGCAATTACTTTGTGCGCAGTAACACAGAAAGCTGGTAAAAAAAACACAAAAGGCAACCAAAAAGAGCCAGAAGGGAACTGTGAGACAGCCTGGTTTAAAATTCCTAGCTACATCTTTTTCAAACATTTTCTAATCTAGACTGAAGACAAGTTAAATACAAACTGTGTTTCTTACTCACTCAACTAATCTTAAATGTTACAAAAATGAAGATCACAGTTCTGCACTTGTTTCATCCTTAATGAAAGTATAGTTGTGTAAATTCTTACCAAACCGTGGATGTCAATCTTTTCACCATTGCAGTATTCTTCATCAAAGGGATCTCCTGCCAAGGATAGCTCTTACAGGCACTACATGTCACACGTATGCTTCTGGAGCAAGTCATAGGGCAGAAAGGTGATGTATGGGCACAAACACTCAGAAATGAAAAAGCCCCAGAAGGAACAGAATTCCCTCAGGGGCAAAGAGGAATGTGCATCCAGAAGGAAAACGTGGGAAAAAGAAAGACAAGCCCCAGGCCAGGAGGGGAACAGAATCCAGGGCAAAAATCAGGACAGAGAGGGAAGGAGAGAGGAAGCAAATACTGCGACAGTGAAGAGGGGGGCATTTACTGTTATGCAAGACTATACACAACTGTACTGTACTATGTCCTTCCATATGACTGATGCAGTATTCCTCAACTAAGGGAGAGTACAACAGCTCAATAAGAAGCCTTGGAGGAAAGCAGAGGCACCCTCCACAAAGCAATGTAGAACAACCCTGGCAAAACCTACACTAGCCCTGGAAATGATATACAACTTGCAATGTTTGCTGAAAGAATGAACAGAGGACCAAGTAGCAGCCTCGAGGATAGAATTCGTATCCAAACCTATGAAAAAGTACTAGATGAGTTAACTGTCCTAGTAGAGTGTGCTTTATCAGATAAGGAGAGATTTGCCCTGAAAGGAGTAATGGATAGAAATGGCCTTAGAAGGAGGAGATGGTTTGCTTAGAAGAATCTAAGTCCAAAATCCTGAGATGAAAAAACAAAAAGCTGCACAATTTTGCAAATAACTTTAATCTTGTCCAAGTAATATGTGAGCTGTCTTTGCAAATCAAAAGTGTGAAGAACCATCTCACTGGTAGACTGAGGAGATGGAAAAAAGGAAAGAAGATGAAAAGACTGATTAAGGGACAGCTCACTGATCATCTTTGGCATGAAAGGAGGATTACTACGAAGAGACACCCTGCCTATATGAAAAACTTAAAGGAGAAAAGGCCATGGAAGCCTGAAGTTCAGACACACCCCTTGACCAAAAGAACAGCCTTCCAAGTACAATGTTGCAAGGAAGCTGAAAAAGGAGGCTCAAGTACAAAACTGAGGTCTCAAAAAGGTGGAAGAGGCTTCTTAGGAGCACAATGACATCTTTAAGGAAACGCTGGACCTCAAATCTAGAGGTCATAGGAGGAGTCAAGGGCAGACAAGCAGAAACTTCAGACAGGTGAGTTTTGAAGATTATGTCAACCAAGAATGAAGTTAATCACAAGAGAGAACCAGAAGAACCTCCAAAGACAGGAGATCCTGATGGAGAGAGAGGTAACAAAGACGACTGCTTCCTTTTGGACAGGCACGGTTTCCTGGTAGTGGGTTATCTAGCCTCCTGCAGAACCCAAAGCACGACCTCAGAAAAGAGGTGCATGAAAGGGATCAAACTGAATCGCCCACAGTGTCAGTTTAAGAGTAGAAAAAAGATGGATAACAGATCCCTTGTTTTGTGTGAGAAGATCCACCAGGTAAGGTAACTTGGGGTGATTGTCTCTGGCCAAGTGAGAAAGAAGGGGGACCAATGCTGTATGGGCCAATCTTGCCTGATCTTGTGCAAGACTCCTGGTAACATAGGAAGGGGTGGGAAGGTGTAAAGAAACATCCCCTTCCAAGGAAAAAGGAAGGGCGTCTACTTTCCAAGCCAGAAGACTGGAGACTATGGAAGAGAACAGAGGGAGTTGTCTTTCCCGAGCTGAGGCAAAAAGATCTACCTGATGAATACCCCACCGATGGACAATGTCCAAGAGCACATCTATGTGAAGCATCAATTCACAAGCTTGTGTTCTAGACCTGTTGGAGTTTGCCACTAAATTCAGCTCAGAAGGAATATAAACTGCCTGAAGAGTCACTTGATACTGGATAGGTAGATCTCAAACCTGAAAAGCAAGTTTGTAAAGAAGACAGGACCTTATGCTCCCCTTAGCTGTTGACATAAATTACTGTGGTATTGTCTGAAAACTTTGAGGAACCCAGCATGAAAAACGGAAGGAAAGGCCTGAACAGCCAAAAGCACAGACCCCATCTCCTTAATACTGATGTAGTCTGACCTCTGCTGAGGAGGCCAGAGATCCTGAACCTTGAGGGGGCCACAGGAGGCACCTCACCCCCTGCATGAGGTGTCTGTAAAAAGCTCCCAAGTTGGAAATGGGAGCCTGAAAAGGAAGCCACAGGTTGAGAGATCGCTGATGAATCCACCCTTTAAAGCTCAAGCTTTGAGACGGAGAAGTAAATGTTCCAGAAAGTCCACAAGGTGGCAATGCTACAGCGACACAGACTGAAGTTTCCTCACATGGAGCCTGGACAGAAGGAACATGTAAATGGTGGAATCCATGAACCCGAAGACCTAGAGAACTTCCTTGGCTGAGACAAATGCCAGAGGAAAGTACAGTTGGTAACCATTACCATAAATGCAGATGTTCGAGTTTATTCACTGTTGCAGTCATCATATTTGGGTTACCTGCTTGCAGTAGTCCTCAGCCGGCCTGATTAACAAAGTCTTGGGTCCTGCGTCGGTTGCTGTCTCTTCTTCCGTGACGTCAGGTCATCAGGAGTATAAAACATGCAGCCGACACCATTATGTCAGTTTTTCTTGCCCCAGATGTCAGGTGCTCCCCTAATGGGAAGCAATTAAATAGATAAATATACAAGGTTATACCCCCAACAAAAAGTAAATACACAAAAAAGCTTTTAAGCATAGTAAAGGAGAATAGCGGTATAGCCAAAATAAGTCAGGGGGCTGGAGGGAGGGTAACCAGGACAGCAACAGTGAATACACTCAAACATCTACATTTATGGTAAGTGTACACAAATGTACTATGTTCTTCGTGTTTCACTGCTGCAGTCATCACATTTGGGTAGATTCCCAAAGCTAAGGATGGGAGGAGGAATTTAGATAGCATTAGGACCAGCTATAAGGCCTGTAAGACTGCAGTGGTAAAACCAGCTCTGGATTTAGAGAAAAAGTACAGTTGTGTACACTTACCATAAATGTAGATTTTCGAGTGTATTCACTGTTGCAGTCACATTTGGGTTACCTGCTTGCAGTAGCTCTCAGCAGGCTTGATTAACAAAGTCTTGGGTCCTGCATCTGTTGCTGTCCCTTCTTCCATGAAGTCAGGTCGTCAGGGGTATAAAGCATGCAGCCGACGCCATTACATCAGTTTATCTTGCCCCAGATGTCAGGTGCCCCCCTAATGGGAAGCAATCAAATCTATAAATTCAAGGATATACCTCCAACAAAAAAGGCAAATACATCAAAAAGCTTTTAGAGCATAGTAAGTCAGAATAGACGTACAGCCAAAAGAAGAAAGGGGGCTGGAGGGAGGGTAACCAGGACTGCAACAGTGAATACACTCTAACATCTACATTTATGTTAAGTGTACACAACTGTACTATGTTCTTCATGTTTCACTGTTGCAGTCATTACATCTGGGTCGATTCCCAAAGCTAAGGTTGGGAGGAGGAATTTAAATAGAATTAGGACCAGTTATAAGGCCCTGCAGGACTGCAGTGGCAAAACCAGCTCTGGATTTAGAGAAAATTAGCAAATGATAATGCTTGGTAAACGTATGTACAGAACTCCAGGTAGCAGCTTCTAGGACGTCCCTAGTAGAGATGCCCCTGAGAAAGGCTGTAGAGATAGATGCAGCCCTGGTTGAATGGGATCCGATGCCCTGTGGTATAGGTTTTCCATGGTGCTTATAGCAGAAATGAATGCAGTGGCCTATCCATTTTGAAATAGTTTGTTTTGAAACAGCTTCCCCCTCTGTCCCAGCAGCAAATGCCACCAGCAGTTGTTCAGACTTCCTTTGAGGTTTAGTCCTGTCCAAGTAGAATCTAAGATGTCTGTGCACATCTAAAGAGAGCAGTATTCGTTCACATTTGTTCTGTGGATTAGGAAAGAAGGTAGGCAAATGAATGGACTGATCAGAGCCACACTGGATACCACCTTGGGCATGAAGGAGGGAATGGTTTTGAGGGACACCCTGTCCACATGAAAGATGAAAGGTTCCAATGCCATAAGGGCCTGTAACTCAGATACCCTTCTTGCAGAAGTGATTGCTAAAAGGAAAGCTGTTCTACAGGAAAGACATTTTAAATCTGCAGTAGCAGCTGGCTCAAAAGGAGGAAGAGTGAGCTTCTCAAAGACAAAGTTAAGATCCCAGTCTGGAGTTTGAGTTCTCCTAGGTGGCCTTAAATTTTTGGCCCCTCTGAGGAACTGCTTGAGCAGTCGGTGAGAGAAGAGTGGAGGCTCTGTGCTATAATGAGCTGAAACGGCTGAAGCAAGAATTTTGATGGAGGAAAAAGACAGGCCCTTATGAAGCATCTCAGTCAAGTATTGTAGAATCTGAGGTAAAATGGGCACTGCTGCGTTCATTCCTTCAGAATGGTTCCAGGCACAGAATCTTTTCCATTTTGCAGGATAAGATTTTCTAGTACTAGGCCTCCTTGCCTCTAAAATGATATCCATCACTGATTTACTGAGGGATGGAGAAGGCGAGATTAGGTAATTAGCCAGACTGCTAGGTTCAGGGTTTTCCAGCAGATGGTGCAGAATCTGTTTCTCCTGCTAAGACAACAGGGAAGGAGTCTGAGGCAGGTGCCATGGAGCCAAGCATGACACACTGTGCAAGAGTGGATACCAGTGTTGACGAGGCCAGTCTGGTGCAATTAAAATAATCCTTGGCTTGTCCTGTATGATCTTTAGTAGCAGCTTGGAGAGCAGAGGCAGAGGAGAAAAGGCATAAACTGATAGGTTTTTCCAGCTGAAGGATAGAGCATCCACTTTCCAAGCTAGCTTGTGGGGAATCCTTGTGCAAAATTTGTCCAGTTGATGGTTCTGTGGGGAGGCAAACAGGTCTATATCTGGGCTCCCCCATTTGCTTGTCAACATGTTGAAAATAGTACAGTTGTGTACACTTACCATAAATATAGATGTTCGAGTGTATTCACTGTTGCAGTCATTACATTTGGGTTATCTGCTTGCAGGTTGCCCTCAGTCGGCCTGATTAAGAAAGTCTTGGGTCCTGCGTCGGTTGCTGTCCCTTCTTACATGACGTCACGTCATCAGAGGTATAAAACATGCAGCCGACGCCATTACATCAGTTTTTCTGGCCCCAGATGTCAGGTGCCCCACTAAAGGGAAGCAATTAAAGCTAAAAGCACAAAGATATACGTCCAACAAAAAAGCAAATACACCAAAAAGGCTTTTAAGCATAGTAAAGGAAAGTAGAGGTATAGCCAAAATAAGTTAGGGGACTGGAGGGAAAGTAAAGTACAGTTTTGTACCTACCATAAATGTAGATGTTCGAGGATTCCATTGCTGCAGTCCTTACTATTGGGTATAGTGATGTCAGAAGACCCTAAAAACAAGGCGCAAAATACCTGCACCAAAACATGAACAATATATACAAAAATATAAGCAGGTAAACTCACGTACACAACCACCGCTAAACACAGAGGGAAGGAAACATCTACATTTATGGTAGGTACAAAACTGTACTATGTTCTTCCATTGCTGCAGTCCAATCCCAAAGCAGAGGTAAGGAGGCTGGCAAATCATAAAGAAGCAGGAGCTGACAACATGCCTTGCAAAACAGCTGTGGCAAAACCAGCCCTAGACTTAGAGTAGATAGGAAGGTGATAATGCTTAGAGAAAGTATGCACTGAACTCCAAGTAGCTGCTTCCAAAATATAAATGCTGTTGAAGTGGCAGTAGCCCTAGTGGAATGAGGCCTGATCCCAGCAGGAATCTCCTTGCCATGATGGGAATAACAAAATGCAATGCAAAAGCCAATCCACCTAGAAATAGTTTGTTTTGACATAGGCTTCTCAAAGCAAAAGAAACAAACAACTGCTGAGACTGCCTAAAATCCTTAGTCCTGCTTAAGTAATAACAATTGCCTGTGTACATCTAAAGTATGCAAAATCTTTTCCCCTTTATTTTGGGGTCTGCATAAAAAGTAGGCAAATGAATAGTTTGGTTTAAAGCCACACTAGAAACCACTTTAGGCATAAAGGAAGGATTAGTACGTAATGATACCCTATCCTTATGGAAAATCAAAAGGGCTCGACTGCCAGAAGGGCCTGCAACTCAGACACCTGCAGAAGTAATAGCCAACAAAAAGCAGTCTTCCATGACAAATATTTCAATTCAGCAGTGCTCAAAAGGTTGTAGAGTAAGTTTTCCAACACAAAATTGAGATCCCAAGCAGGAGTAGGAGCTCTTGGGGGTCTTATATTTTGCCCCTCTAAGAAACTGCTTGAACAAAGGATGCGAAAACAATGGTGGGTCACAATCATAGTGAGCTGAGATTGCTGCAGCATGAATCTTAATGGAAGAGAAGGACAGACCCTTGTCCAGTAACTCAGTAAGATATTGAAGAGCCATACTCAAATTAGGCTCAGAAATCTCCAAATTCTTTGCTTTACTCCAAAATAAAAATCTCTTCCATTTACACTTTCCTTGTACTAGGTCTTCTAGCTTCCATAATCACATTTAAAACTTGTTGAGGAAGTTGAGACCTGCTGTGTTTCAACACAGAATATGCCAGGCTGTCAGATGAAGAGAGTGAAGCTTGACATGGAGCAGATAACCGTCCTGCTGGGATAACAGATGTGGAATCAAAGGTAAAGGCCATGGAGGCTTCTTTACCAGACTGGTACCAGTGTTGCCGAGGCCAATCTGGAGCTATCAAAATCATCCTTGGCCTGTCCTGTCTGACCTTTAACAGTACCTTTGGAAGAAGAGGCAGAGGTGGAAAGGCATACACATGAAGGTTCGTCCAACTGAAAGACAGAGCATCCACTTTCCAAGATGTGTGATGAAACCCCTTTGTGCAAAACTGTGGCAGCTGGTGGTTTAGTGGAGAAGCGAACAGATCTATGTCTGGAGTTCCCCATGACACTGTCAATTTCTGAAATACATGAAGATCCAGTTTCCACTTGTGGGGATCCATGATTTGTCTGCTTAACACATCTGCTAAGGAGTGCTGTGCTCCTGGCAGAAACCTTGCCTGAAGAGTTAGGTGCAAGCGTAGCGCAGTCTCTAAAATCATTGCTTGCCTGCATAGAGGATAAGAATGTGTTCCCCTTGTTTGTTGAAGTACCACATGACAGTTGTGTTGTCTGTTAGAATCAACACCTGCCCTGGAAGAAGTAACTCCTTGAAAGCCAGTAATGCGAACTGGACTGCTAACATCTCCTTCATGTTGATATGTAGATGCTGTAGTCTGGCAGGCCACTTGTCTTGTATCCACTTTCCATTTAGATGAGCTCCCCAAGCAATGTCCGAGGCATCTGTCGGTAAAATCTGACCTGGCTGGGTCACAGAGAGTCCCTTGTTTAGGTGACATTCCTGAGCCCACCACAAAAATTCTCTTTGAAGGCAAAGTATTATTTGAATGACAGTGTCTAAATCCTGGCAGTGCTGTGTCCATACATTTTTGAGATACCATTGTAACTTCCTCATATGCAGTTTGGCATTGGGAAGCACCAGAATACAAGATGCCATGAACCCTAATGCTTGAAGGACTGTCTTTGCAGTCAGCACGGACTGATGAGATAGTTGATGGAAGTAAAGTGATAGACTCTTTTGTTTGTCCGTTAAAAGGCCATCTGGGCTGCTGTATGCAGTCTCACACCCAGAAAGCACATGTCTTGAGAGGGTACTAGACTGGACTTTATTTCGTTCACAGAATACCCTAGGCATCTTAGCACTGCTATAACATATTCCAGATGCTGTAGAAGGTCTTCCTTTTCTTGAGCCAGAATCAGGCAGTTGTCTAAATAAGGATAGATTTGAAGTCCTTGTAGCCTGAAGTAAGCTATCACTGGAGCCAGAACCTTTGTGAATACTCTAGTAGATAAGCCAAAGGGCAATGCAGAGAACTGATAATGAGAATCTATACTTCCTGTAACTTAGCCTGATAGGCACATGAAGGTAAGCTTCCTTGAGATCTAAAGTTACCATCCAGTGATCTTTGCCCAGCAAAGCTGTTGTAACGCCAACATCTTGAACTTGGGAATGTCCAGATAAGTGTTGAGGAGAGATAAATCCAAAATTGCTTCTGTGGTACTAGGAACATGCGAGAATAAAATCCTAGGCCCCTTTCTGATACAGGGACTGGCTGAATGGCCCCATTTGGAGTAACTGAGAAACTTGCTTGTGAGCCTTTTTTCTTTGTGGAGGAGGTGGCATGCCTGTGAAAGGGGCATTGTATGGAAATAAAATCTGTAACCGTGGGGAATGATGTCCAACACCCATCTGTCTTGAGTAATTAAATCCCAATTTTCTTTGAAAAGAGACAGTCAAAGGAGCTGCCAGGCGAGAATCTACTGGCAGCTGAAAAGGCAGGTCATTGGGTCTGTTTCCTGCCCTCACCAGAAGTCTGAGCAGGTGAACTCCTGTTCTAGGCCTAAAGAACCTTGGGCCCTGCCCCTACAGACCCCCCTAGACTGGGAATCATAAGCAGGATATGTCCACCCCTTAGCAGGCCAATTTCTACTAAACTTGGTGGCTGTACCTGCAAAAAATCTTTAACAGTTTGCATAGACTTAGCTTTGTCCTCCATTTTCTTTAAAACTGCTTCCACAGGTGAACCAAACAACACATCAGACTGTAAAGGAGCATCCAAAATCCTTGTCTTAACATGCTCAGCCAAATTTTGATCCCTCAACCAGGCATGCAACAGAACTAGTGGCAGCCACCCTCGAGGAGGCCTGCACAGCATCAAAACCACATTGCAAAGAATGCTTGCCCACTTGTTCAGACACATAAACTAAATCCAGCAATTCTTTACAATCAATACCTTCCGCCAAAGCATCCACCTTAGATTTTAATTGTGAAAGGAGATAATTTTGATATTTCAGCATGTGAAACTGACAATTCAATGCTCTCATGGCTAGAGTGGAAGAAGTATACACTTTCTTACCCCACCTATCTATTGCCTCTTTGTCAGTGGGAACAGGATTTTTAACCACAGAGGCTTTAACACCTTTAGGCCCCTGAGAAACAGTTTCTGGGTCCCCTAGGACTCTTAAACAAATACTTATGAGCCCTATAGTACCTATCAGGTTTAACAGGAGCAGGAGGCAAGGAATCAGGGTTCAGGGAGCCTCTGCAAAAACATCTTCCACCACAGTCAACACAGGAGGTATAGCTAAGGGCCTATGCTGGGGTAAAACAAGAATTCCCTAAGCCTCTTCCTGGAATCAGAGTAATCCTGGCCTTCCCATTTAAAGTGCTCCTCATGGAATGCAGAGTCTCTGAAAATGAAAAATCCTCAGGAGGAGAAGAAGGAGTGGCATCATCCACATCAGAATCAGAATAATGAGGATACTCCTGCAAATCTTCCAGAAGACTCAGAAGCCCCTGAACCCTGTTCAAAACTGTCAAACTCTGGTTCCACCCTAGGCCTCTTATCAGGAGGGCCCATAGAACCTCTAATCATAGTAATCAAATCTTCTGCCATTTTAAGCATATGTTTCTTAGGTACAGAACCCGAAGGCTAGGAGAAGCCCTACTGAAACTGAACTTGGCCTTCCTCTAAAAGAAGTTTTGGCAACAGAAGGAGAGGCTCTAACTATATTGGGAAGAGAGGGAAGAATAGTTACCTGAGAAGCCCCCTCAGCCTGGCCTGCCTCCTGAGAGGGGACATCCTGTAACAGTAAAGTTTCTGCCTGAGACTCCATAGAAACTCCTGGCAAAACCTCTGGCTCCACTGAGCCTCCTAAAGAACCGGCGTCGGGACTGCGGTTCATCAACCCTAGGCTTTTGTCCTTACGCTTCTTGGGCCGAGCTGGGCGGAGCATCCGGCGGCATTTTACAAACACTAATCTGGCACAGTCTAACCTCCTCTTAATAGTGCGTTTGTTAAACCTAGCACAAGAGCGGCAACCAACAACGTCGTGCTCAGGCCCTAAACAAGGTATACACAATGTATGGTAATCCCTATGAGGTATCTGTTTCCCACAAGAAATACAGTTATTCACTTTTTCTGACATCCGGTTAAATACTGAGGCAAGAAAAACCAAAATGTTCTAGCAGGACAGCCAACTCTGATTCGGTCTGAAACTCCGGTTTGAAATATTTCAGAACGCCAACCTGCACAAACTGCTTCTGCATCGGACAACGGCAAAAGACTGAGGATATGGCGCGGTCATGCGCATTAGTACCCTGAGCCTTATACTCTGGTATGGACTATACCCAATAGTAAGGACTGCAGCAATGGAAGACGAAGAACATCCAGGACTGCAATAGTGAATAAACTCTAACATCTACATTTATGGCAAGTGTACACAACTGTACTATGTTCTTCGTGTTTCAGTGTTGCAGTCATTACATTTCGGTAGATTCCCAAACCTATGGTTGGGAGGAGGAATTTAGATAGCATTAGGGCCAGCTACAAGGCCCTGCAAGACTGCAGTGGCAAAGCCAGTGCTGGATTTAGAGAAAATTGGCAAATGATAATGCTTGGTGAAAGTATGTACAGAACTCCAGGTAGCAGTTTCTAGGATGTCCCTGGTAGGGACGCCTCTGAGAAAGGCTGTAGAGGAAGATGCAGCCCTGGTGGAGTGAGGTCTGATCCCCTGGGGGATAGGTTTTTCATGGTGCTTATAGCAGAAATGAATGCAATGGCTTATCTATTTAGAAATGGTTTGCTTTGAAATAGCCTTCCCCTCTGCCCCTGCATCAAATGCCACTAGCAGTTGTTAAGATTTCCTTTGAGGTTTAGTCCTGTCCAAGTAGAATCTAAGTTGTTTGTGCACATCTAAAGAATGCAGTATCCATTCCCTTTTATTCTGTGGATTGGGAAAAAAGGTTGGCAAATGAATGGACTGATTAAGAGCCACACTGGATACCACCTTGGGCATGAAGGATGGATTGGTTCTGAGGGACACCCTGTCTGAATGAAAGATGATGAAAGGCTCCACTGCCATAAGGGCCTGTAATTCAGATACCCTTCTAGCTGAAGTGATTGCTAAAAGGAAAGGTGTTTTCAAAGAAAAAAATTTTAAGTCTGCAGTAGCAGCTGGTTCGAAAGGAGGTAGAGTGAGTTTCTCCAAGACAGTTAAGGTCCCAGGCTGGGGTTGGAGCTCTTCTGGGGGTCTCAAATTTTTGCCACCTCTGAGGAAAGTACAGTTGTGTACATTTACCATAAATGTAGATGTTCAAGTGTATTCACTGTTGCAGTCATTACATTTGGGTAATCTGCTGGCAGGTTGCCCTCAGTCAGCCTGATTAACAAAGTTTTGGGTCCTGCGTCGGTTGCAGTCCCTTCTTCCATGACGTTAGGGGCTGGAGGGAGGGTAACCAGGACTGCAACAGTGAATACACTCGAACATCTACATTTATGGCAAGTGTACACAAATGTACTACGTTCATCGTGTTTCACTGTTGCAGTCATTACATTTGGTTAGATTCCCAAAGCAAAGGTTGGGAGGATGGATTTCTACAGTATTAGGACCAGCTATAAGGCACTGCAAAACAGCAGTGGCAAAGCCAGCTCTGGATTTAGAGAAGATTGGTAGTGATAACACTTGGTGAAAGTATGAAGTGAACTCCAGGTAGCAGCTTCTAGAATATCCCTGGTAGGAACACCTCAGAGAAAGGCTGCTGAAGTAGATGCAGCCCTGGTGGAATGAGATCTGACCCCCTGGGGGATAGGTTTTCCATGGTGCTTATAACAGAAATTAATACAATGGCTTATCCATTTAGAAATGGTTTGCTTTGAAATAGCCTTCCTCTCTGCCCCTGCAGCAAATACTACCAGCAGTTGTTGAGATTTTCTTCGAAATTTAGCCCTGTCCAAGTAGAAAGTACAGTTGTGTACCTACCACAAATGTAGTTTTTTGCGTGTATTCACTGTTGCAGTCATTACAATTGGGTTATCCTGCTGGCAGGCTACCCGAAGTCGGCCCGAGTTCCAAAGTCTAGGTCCGGCGTCAGTTGCTGTCGCCTCCTCCCTGACGTCAGTGCGCCAGGGGTATAAAAGATGCAGCAGACGCCATTTTCTTCAGTTTTTCTTGCCCCAGATGTCAGGTGCCCCTAAAATGGTAGGCTAAATTATGCCAAAAAGCATGCATACAGAAAAAACAACTTTTCCTTCATCTACAAGCAAATACACCACGCAGGTTGCATAGAATAGAGAAGTACAGATAAGTCCCAGCAAGGAAAAGGGGGATGGTGGGAGGGTAACCTGGACTGCAACAGTGAATACACTCTAACATCTACATTTATGGTAGGTACACAACTGTACTATGTTCATCGTGTTTCACTGTTGCAGTCATGAATCCCAAAGCTAAGGTTGGGAGGCTGGTGCTAAATAGGATTAGGACAGGCTATCAAGGCCCTGCAGAACTGCAGTGGCAAAGCCTGCCCTGGATTTAGAGTAGAGAGGTAAGTGATAAGTGCTTTGTAAAAGTATGCAATGAACTCCAAGTTGCAGCCTCTAAGATGTCTTTGGTTGGTACTCCTCTGAGGAAGGCTGCTGCTCTGGTTGAATGTGGCCTAATGCCCTTAGGCACTGATTTGCCATGCTGTGATTAGCAGAAACGAATGCAGTGGCCTATCCACTTGGAAATAGTCTGTTTTGAGATAGGCTTTTCTTGTGATCCTGCAGCATATGCCACTAGAAGTTGTTCAGTCTTTCTGAAAGCTTAGGTTCTGTCCAAGTAGAAGCGTAGCTGCCTGTGAATGTCCAAAGAATGCAGAAGTCTCTCACCCTTATTCTGTGGGTTTGGGTAAAAGGTAGGCAAATGAATTGTTTGGTTAAGTGCCACACTGGACACTGCCTTAGGCATAAATGTAGGGTTTGTCCTCAGAGAAAACCTGTCAGGATGGAAAATGATAAAAGGTTCCACAGCCATGAGTGCCTGTAACTCTGACACTCGTCTAGCAGAGGTTATTGCTAGGAGCAGAGCTGTTTTCCAGGATAAGAATTTTAGATCAGCTGCAGAGGCTGGCTCAAACAGAGGCAGTGTGAGTTTTTCCAAGACATAGTTGAGGTCCCATGCAGGTATTGGTGCTCTCCTTGGAGGTCTTATGTTTTAGGCCCCTCTGAGGTACTGCCTTAGTAATGGATGAGAAAAAATAGGTGGTTCTGTATTGTAATGAGCTGAAATGGCAGAGGCATGAATTTTAATTGATGAAAAGGAAAGGCCTTTATCCAGCATCTCAGTTAAGTATTGCAAAATCTGAGGAATATGTGGAACAATCGTGTCAATACCTTGTGCCTGGTTCCAAGCACAGAATCTCTTCCATTTTTCTGCATAAGATTTTCTGGTGATAGGCCTCCTGGCCTCCAAAATAACATTCACCACTGCTTTAGAGAGAGGTGTGTTTTGAATGGCTACATTATCTGCCATGCTGCCAGGTTTAAGGTCCTAAGTTGGCTGTGCAGTATCTGACTGTCTTGATGGGTCAATAAGTGAGGAATTTGAGGTAATGTCCAAGCTGGGCATTGAGACAAGCACTTTAGGACTGATTACCAGTACTGGCGGGGCCGGTCTGGGGCAATCAGCATCATTTTTGGCTTCTCTTGTCTGACCTTGAGGAGTACCCTTGGGGAGGAGAGGTAGAGGAGGAAAGGCATATACTGTTAGGTTTTTCCAGCTGAAAGATAGAGCATCCACTTTCCATGCTTGCTTGTGATAAGTCCTTGTGCAGAATCTCTGTAGTTGGCAGTTGTGAGGGGAGGCAAATAGATCTATGTCCGGGCATTCCCAATTCTTTGTTATCATGCTGAAGACTTGTGGATCCAATTTCCATTCGTGGGGATCCATTAGGTTTCTGCTTAGTTCGTCTGCCAGAGTATTTATCCTTCCTGGCAGGAATTGTGATTGCAGATGTACTTCGTAAATCAATGTTGTGTCCCACAAGTTCATGGCTCCTCTGCAGAGGGGGTAGGAATGTGTGCCCCCCTGCTTGTTTATGTACCACACGACTGTAGTATTGTCCCTCTATCAGTAGGTGTCCTGGACAAAGTAGATACTTGAAGGCTGTCAGGACATTCTGAACAGCTAGCATCTCTTTTTGATTGATATGTAGATGCATTTGACTTGCGGACCATGTGCCCTGAATACATCTTCCTGCCATATGGGCCCACCAGGCATAATCCGATGCATCTGGTGTCAATGTCTGCCTGGCTGTGGGTAAGGTGAATGGCTGTCCCGTGTTGAGGTGACAGGCTTTTGCCCACCATCAAAACTCCTGCTGCAGGCAGGGAATGAGGGTAATTATTGTTTCCAGTCTGTGGCAATGTGGAGTCCAAACACTTTTTAGATACCATTGTAGTTTCCTCATATGCGGTCTTGCATATGGAATTAGCAGAATGCCATGAAGCCCAAAGCATGCAGAATTTTTCTTGCAGATAACTGGGTCTTTGTTGCCAACATTTTGAAATAAGTAGTCAGTTGTCTGTGTTTGTCTGGCGTGAGATAAGACATCTGGGCAGTTGTATTTAAGCTTGCATCCAGGAATATTATCTCTTGAGAGGGTACGAGTTTTGATTTCTTTTCGTTTACTGTGTTACCCTAGACCCGTTAGTAACCTTTTTACAAACGCCAGATGCTGTAGCAGAGTGTCCTTGTTCTCTGCTTGAATAAGGCAGTCGACCAAGTAAGGATATATTTGTATTCCTCTGTCTGCAAAATGCAATTACTGGTGCCAGGCATTTTGTGAAGACCCCGGGTGCAGTAGATAAGCCAAAGGGCAGTGCAGAGAATTGGTAATGAATTAAGCCAGCCTTGAAACGCAGGTATCTTCTGCACAACTCCCTTATTGGGGCATGCAGGTATGCCTCTTTTAGGTCTAATGCCACCAGCCAAACATTCTTGCCCAGCATGGGCAGAAGCTGCTGCAAAGTCAGCATTTTGAATTTTGGAATGTCCAGGTATGTGTTCCAAGTTGATAAATCCAGTATTGGCCGCCAGGCCTCGTCCTTTCTGGGTACCAAGAACAATCTTGAGTAAAAACCTTGTCCTTTTTCCTGTTCTGGTACTGGCTGAATGGCCCCCATGTCCATGAGGGACGTAAACTGTTTCTGTGCCTCTGCCCATTGATTTTTTGGCAGATCCGGCCAACCGTTTGCCATTGGCAGTGTATAGAAATGGAATCTGTATCCCTGTGATACAATGTTTAGCACACACTTGTCCTGGGTTATTAACTGCCAATTTTGAGCAAAAAGTGCTAATTTTCCCCCTAAGGGTGCTGCCAAAAGGTAAGTGCTTGGTGAAGGCAGGGGGTAGTCATTGAGACGGTTTTCTGTAGGGATGCGCTTTATCTCCTCCAGATTTGGAGGTAGAAACACCTCATTGCCTTGACCTTTAAGAATCTTGTGCCTGGTATCTGGAACCCTTAGAGCGTCTGAATTTGCCCCTTTGAGCTCTGTCGGACACAGGAAAGGACCAATTTTTTGTAGACCAGTGTCTACTGAATCTTGGTGGCTGCACTTGTAAGAAGTCTTTTACAGTTTGCATAGACTTAGCTTTGTCTTCAATTTTCTTTAAAACCTCTTCTGCCTTAACACCAAACAAAGAGTATCATGCTGTAAAGGTGCATCCAGTAAATTAGCTTTGACATAATCAGGCAAATTTTGCTCTTTTAGCAAGGCATGCCTCCTAATCACAGATCCAGTAACTGCAGCCCTGCAGGAGGCCTCTAAGAAATCAAAACCACATTGCAAAGTATGCTTTCCAACTTGTTCAGCTGCATTCAATAATTCCTGCAATTCTTTATTTTCTGCACATTCAGAAATCAACATCATTTTCTGTTTCAGCAATCCCATAACATGATGTTGATACTTGAGCATATGAAACTGGCAGTTGAAGGCCCTAATTGCCAAGGTTGCAGATGTATAAACCACCTTTCCCCATCTATCCAGTGCCCTTGAATCTCTGTCAGAGGGTACAGGATTTTTTGCTGTTGAGGCCTCAACTCCCTTTGGACCCTGTGAAATAGTTTCAGGATCAGCAGCAGGGTTTCTAAATAAAAATTTGTGTGAGTCAGGGACCCTGTAATATCTGTCAGGCTTGCTGGGAGCCAGAGGTAAGGAGTCAGGGGTCAAGCTTGACTCCGAAAACACATCATCCACAGTGTCTAAAACAGGGGGTAAGGCTAAAGGCCTGTGCTGAGGGAGAAGGAAATCCCTGAGCCTCTTTTTTGATTCTCAGAAATCTTGACTCTCCCAGTGAAAACGCTCCCTCAAAGTATGCAAGGATTCTCCAAACGAACAATCCTCAGGAGGTGATGCAGATGGGATAGACTCCTCTGCATCCGAATCCTCATAGGGAGGTATAGACAATTCCTGATTAGAAGAGGAATCAGAAGAAATAGAAACCCGATCTGAAGATTCATAATTAGTGTCTTGCCTAGGCCGCTTATCTGGAGGGGGTTGGGAGCCCCTGATCAAGGTAATAAGGTCTTCAGCCATTTTGATCATCTGTTTTTTTAGGCATAGAGGCCTGTGCACGTGGCTCATGCATCATTTTTTTAGCTTTAGAAGTTGCTTTTGTCTTTGGTTTTGCAGCTGTCATCGGTTTGATATAAAAATGTTGAGGCCTGAATACACCCTCACAAGCCGGTGCCTGCTCAACTGCTCCAGATCCATCTGAGGGAGATACATCCGTGGGTCCAATACTTAGAGCATCTCATGGTGTGCTGGACTCCACCTGGGTCTCAGTAGGGGCCTGCGACTCGAAAGTAGCGGGTATCAGGGGCTGCGAAAGTGCCTGAGTACCGGCAAACTGGCGACTGGATTAGGAGAAGCTTCGTCGTCGGTTTTGGACCTCAACTGTCTGTCTCTGTCCTTTTCTTTGCGGTTTTTGTGTACTCCGGTAGTCAAGATAGCTAACAGACGACATTTCTGGGTAGTTAAATCTATTTCCAAAATATTTTGAGGCAAAAATATACAGACGCTTAATAGTGCATTGGTTAAATCTAGCACAAAACCGACAGCCAGGCACGTTGTGATCAGGGTCAAGGCAAGGAATACAGTATAAATGGAAATCCTTACGAGGTATTTGCTTCCCACAAGTAATACAATTAACGTTTTCTGACATCGGTATGGAGCAAGAAAAAAGTTTCCCCAACGGGGTACTTAGTTTTAGTGAAGACTTCGGTTCTGAAACTCGAACTCGAATATTTCAGGAGTCGGCTGACTGACACTTGCGAAATGCTCCTGCTTCGGGCACCGCGCGGCAAGAAAGACTAAAGAAAATGGCGTCTGCTGCCTGTTTTATATCCCTAACGACCTGACGTCATGGAAGTGGAGACAGCAACCGACACAGGACCCAAGACTTTGGAATTCAGGCCGACTGAGGGCAACCTGCCAACAGATTACCCAAATGTAATGACTGCAACAGTGAAACACGAAGAACATCCTCAAGAACATTTTGTACCTGTCAATACTACACAACTAAGCCAAAGAACCAGACTACAGGATGGTAACTGTGCATTCATATTGGTCTTGTCCTGAAAGCCAAGCGATGCCAAGAGGACCAGTCTTCATCTCATGATACTGCTGTGAAGACTGGCCTCCAATTCAGACCAGGTACTTAAAACTTTCTTCCCCTCTGAAATGCCCCCACCCCAGGAGGGAAGTATCAGTGGTAAGCATGGCCAACAGATTAGGAAAACATACAGTTTTGTCCCACTTAACATAATTATAGATTTCAGAGTAGATAAACTTTGCAGTACCAATTCTTCGATCTTCTTGCTTTACAGAAGCCCGTGAACAGCCCAATTTCCCACAGTCACTGCATCATCTCTAGCGTAAGTATGCCCAAAGCAGACTGTTGACATCAAGGTACAAGAATGGTGTCTGCTGGGACCAAGTCTTTCTAACCAGTGGGCATGCAAGTCTGATGCCAGAGGACAACACAACCGCCCCCAGTTGTATCAATTGGAGCGAGGAGGAAGATAATAGGAAGCAGAAAGTGGATGATGGAGATAAGAGAGCTATCTGTAGTGAACTCCTATACCCCTTGCACCCGGCAAAGGAGGGACAAGCAGTCAGCAGACAAAAGGGTTGGAGGGTGCAACACTGGTCTATTAGAGCAACTACAATTATTCTAAGTGGGAAACAACTGTACTATGTTCTTCGTAGTCACTGCTGCAGTACTGATTCTTGGGAGGATGCTCAAAGCCAACAGTTGGATGACAGATGATCTTGATGACCCTAGGAATTAATGCTTTTCAGGATGGCAGTAGTGAAACCTGCTCTAGCTGTGATAACACTGCCATGATTATAGTATTTTGTAAATGTTGCAAAAAGTTCCCCATGGCTGCCTCTAGGATGGCCTGGGTAGGGACTCCTGTGAGGAAAGCAATGGTAGTTGACACGTGCCTGATGGTGCGGGCTTTAATATGATCAGGCAGAGTTTTCCCATGGTGAGCGTATTCTCTACACTCTGTGAAAGCCACCAGTAATTGCTCTGCTCTATTAGGGTTTTTTGTCCTATCTAGAAAGAACCCGAGTTGCCTGTGTACAACCAGGGATGGAAGGACTTGCTCTGGAACGCAGTCGGTTGATTTGGGAATATGGCGGGCAGGTGGATATCCTAGTTTAGGGTAGGTTCTGATGTTACCTTAGGCATAGAAGATGGGTTTATTCTAAGGGTAACCCTATCCCTGTGAAAGGCACTACACACACTTGAGGGCTTGTAGCTCCAAAACCTTCCTTGCTGATGTGACTGCTGTAAGGAAAGTGGTCTTCCAAGTTACCATCGTTAGGCAGGCAGTGGCAGCTGGTTCAAAAGGAGGCAAAGTGAGTTTTAGATCCCTGGCATAAATGGAGTTTCCTCTGGGTTGCCTCAAGTGAATTATCCCTTCTTAGAAAAGTTTCATGTGGGGTGCGAGAAGACAGCTTGTCTGTACTGTTGTACACCTAAGATGACAGATGCATGCACTTTTACACTGGAGTATGAAAGTCCCTGTCTAAACAGGCCTGTAAGGTACTCCAGACTGAGCTGATGTCTGCGCCTGAGAAGGCTTGGTGTTTAGTTCGACCTCAGAAGGAAAATCTCTTCCATTTTGCCAGGTATGATTTTCTGTTATTGTTTTTTCCTGTCTCCTTTAGAATGGAGAGCACGTCATTAGTATAGGTGGCATTTTCTGGAGTGGAAACCCAATCCTCCAGTATGTTAACCTCAAAGTGGCTAGGTGAGGATGGAATAATGATCCCTTAGCTTGACAGGGGAGATCTACTTCCTACAGTAGGGTGTGGAATCTCCCCTCACTAAGGGTCAAGAGAAGGGAGAAATAAAAGTTGTGCACTCACCTTAACTATGCATCTATGTTGTCCGTTTTTTGTCCTTCCTAAAAGGATGGGTCTCTGATCAGACTGGTCACTTCTAAAGACTTGGATCTGTAGCTCCAGCTCCTCCCCTTAGCCATAATCTTCCTAGTCAGAATTATTTCAGATCAAGTTTACCCTCCCTTCAATCTACAGTGCATGTAACACAGTTATATTGCAATAATACAGAGAAGGTAAAACATCCCAGTGAAATAACTACATAAAATAGGAAACAAAGGAGAAAGAGTTGGAGTGTCAAGAGTCCAGCAAATCATCACTCCTCAGGTCAAACTAGGAGACTTGGGAATTTAAAAAAAAAATTAAGTAGGAAGGGGGATGAAGTGCAGGAGACTGATGAAGGACAATAACAGAAGCATAGTTAAGGTGGGTACATAATTTTTATATTTGATGTCCTTTTCATCTATTCCTCAACCGATGGGACAGAATCCCAGGTTGGTCCTCAAGGAATGATACTCCTGAGTACAGTGGAGCCAAATGCTGCCCTATTCCTAGAGAAGATGTTCAGTATGTAGTGAGCAATCAAGGTATGCAAGTTTGACGAAGCTGTAACTCTGCAAATGTCATCTACAGTAGCTCTAGAGAGCAGAGGACATGGCCACACACCTAGTGGAATGAGTCTTAGAAGGTTTAGGAAGTCTCAGTCCATTTTTCCTACAGACAGAATTAATGCAGTCAGCCACTTGACTAAAGTCACCTTTGAGATGTACTTTCCAGTTTGGCTTTGAAGAAGAAAAGAAACAGCAGGTCCGATTTTCCAAAATCTTTTGTTCTGTGGATACAGAAACAAGGCTGCATATGCACATCTAAAAAATGCAGCATGTACCCTCCTTTACTGGAAAAATTTGAAAAGAAAACAGGAAGGTTGATGGATTGATTCACGGCCATTCCTGAAGTCTGCTTTGGTACAAAGGAAGGATTAGTGCATGGTGAGACAATGTCCCTGTAAAAAACTAGACATGGTGGCTTAGAAGAGAGGGCCTAATTTCTGATTCTTGCCTGGCTAAAGTGTTGTTGGCGACCAGAAAAATAAAGTCCACCTTGGCAGCGGATTCAAATGTGGGGTTGTGTCAGGGCTTAGCGGAGTATATTTAAATCCAAGGGTGGAGTAGGGTTCCTGAATGGAGGGATCAGAGTAAGAGGACATCTTTAAGAAAAGCTTTACATAATTTAGAGGAGGCCAAATAAAACTGGTTATGTCCTCCACGAAAACTAGAGATAGCCGTAAGTTGAATCTTTACAGCAGAATGACTAGCACCACTGTTAAATACTGAAGCTAGACTTCTAGAACAGTTGAAATGGGTACTGAAAAGAGATCTTGTCTCTGGACAGCCTGAAGGGAGAACCTTTCCCTTTAACTCCTGTACACCTTTCTCGTAAAATCCTTCTGAAGGGATATGAGGATGTGTGACTGGAGATGAAAACCTGAAGTGGAGAAAAGTACAGTTTTGTACCTACCATAAATGTAGATGTTCGAAGATCCACATTGCTGCAGTCCTTACACTTGGGTAGTCCGCTGTCCTCGGTCGGCCCGAATATCGAAGTATAAGGCTGACGTCGGTCAAGGCGCATTAGACTGACATCAGGACGTCAGGGTACAAATGCGCATGACCGACGTCATATCCTCAGTCTTTTCTTGCCCCAGATGTCAGAAGACCCTAAAAAGAAAGGTCAAAACCAAAAGACAGCAAACAACCAACCAACCACCCTTGCACTAATAATATGTACAAAATATACAATATACACAATATTTACAACCCAACCCACACAACCCTCTAACTACAGAGGGAAGGAGGGAGAATTGGACTGCAGCAATGTGGATCTTCGAACATCTACATTTATGGTAGGTACAAAACTGTACTATGTTCCTCATCTCACATTGCTGCAGTCCTTACACTTGGGTAGAATCCCAAAGCAGAGGTAAGGGAGGATGGCAAAACTATAAAGCAGCAGGAGCTGCCAAAATGCCCTGTAAAATAGCAGTGGCAAAACCAGCCCTAGACAGAGTAAAGTGGAAGGTGATAATGCTTAGAGAAAGTATGCACTGAACTCCAAGTAGCTGCCTCCAAAATATCTTTAGTTGCCACCCCTTAAAAAGCTGTCAGTGGCAGTAGCCCTAGTGGAATGAGGCCTAATCCCAGCTGGAATCTCCTTACCATGATGGGAATAACAGAAAGCAATGCAAAACCCAATCCACTTAGAAATAGTTTGTTTTGACACAGGCTTGCCCTGAGAACTCAAAGCAAAAGAAACAAATAACTGCTGAGACTGCCTGAACCCTTTAGTTCTGCTCAAATAATATCGCAACTGCCTGTGTACATCTAAAGTGTGCAAAATCTTTTCCCCTTTATTTTGGGGATTTGCATAAAAAGTAGGCAAATGAATAGTTTGGTTTAAAGCCACACTAGAAACCACTTTAGGCATAAAGGAAGGATTAGTACACAACGATACCCTATCCTTATGGAAAATTAAGAAAGGCTCAACCGCCATAAGGGCCTGTAATTCAGAAACCCTTCTTGCAGAGGTAATGGCCAACAAAAAAGCAGTCTTCCATGATAAATATTTCAACTCTGCAGTAGCTGCAGGCTCAAAAGGTTGTAGAGTGAGTTTCTCCAACACAAAATTGAGATCCCAAGCAGGAGTAGGAGCTCTCATTGGGGGTCTTATATTCTTTGCGCCTCTAAGAAATTGCCTGAACAAAGGATGAGAAAACAATGGTGGGTCACAGTCATAGTGAGCAGAGATTGCTGCAGCATGAACCTTAATAGAAGAGAAGGACAAACCTTTGTCCAGTAACTCAGTAAGATATTGAAGAGCCACACTTAAATTAGGCTCAGAAACATCAAATTCCTTTGCTGCACTCCAGAATAAAAATCTCTTCCATTTATCTGCGTACACTTTCCTTGTACTAGGCCTTCTGGCTTCCAAAATAACATTCAAAACTTGCTGTGGAAGTTGAGACCCTCCAGGGTTCAAAACAGAATATGCCAGGCTGTTAGGTGAAGAGAGTGAAGTTTGACATTGAGTAAATGACTGTTCTCCTGAGACAGCAGGTGTGGAATCGAAGGCAAAGGCCATGGAGGCTCTCGTACCAGACTTCTCAGTAATGGGTACCAGTGCTGTCGAGGCCAATCTGGAGCTATTAAAATCATCCTTGGCTTGTCCTGTCTGACCTTTAGGAGTACCTTTGGGAGGAGAGGCAGAGGTGGAAAGGCATACACATGAAGATTGCTCCAATTGAAAGAAAGAGCATCCACTTTCCAGGCTGTGGGATGAAACCTTTTTGTGCAAAACTTTGGCAGCTGGTAGTTTAGTGGAGAAGCGAACAGATCTATGTCTGGAGTTCCCCATAACACTGTCAATTTCTGAAATACATGAGGATCCAATTTCCACTCGTGGGGATCCATAATTCGTCTGCTCAACACATCTGCTAAGGAGTTCTGTGCTCGGCAGAAACCTCGCCTGAACATTTAGCTGTAAACTGAGAGGAGTCCCGCACAGAAACATTGGCTGTCATCATAGAGGACGAGAATGTGTTCCCCTTGCTTGTTGATGTACCACATGACAGTTGTGTTGTCTGTTAGAATCAACACCTGCCCTGGAAGAAGTAAATCCTTGAAAGCTATTAATGCAAATTGGACTGCTAACATCTCCTTCAAGTTGATATGTAGATGTTGTAGTCTGGCAGGCCACGTGTCTTGTATCCACTTTCCATTTAGATGAGCTCCCAAGCTTTGTCTGAGGCATCTGTCGTTAGAATCTGACTCGCCTCTGGCCGGGTCACAGAGAGTCCCTTGTTTAGGTGACATTCCTGAGCCCACCACAAAAATTCCTTTTGAATGCAAGGTATTATCTGAATGACAGTGTCCATATCCTGGCAGTGCTGTGTCCATACATTTTGAGATACCATTGTAGCTTCCTCATATGCAGTTTGGCATTGGAAAGCACCAGAATACAAGATGCCATGAACCCCAAGGCTTGAAGGACTGTCCTTGCAGTCAGCCTGGACTGATGAGACAATTGATGGAAGTAAAGGGAAAGATTCTTTTGTTTGTCCGGGTCAAAAGGCCATCTGGGATGCTGTATTCAGTCTTACACCCAGAAAGCACATGTCCTGAGAGGGTACTAGACTGGACTTTATTTCGTTCACAGAATACCCCAGGCATCTTAGCACTGCTATCACATATTGCAAATGATGAAGACGTTCGTCCCTTCCTTGAGCCAGAATCAGGCAATCGTCCAAATAAGGATAAATCTGTATTCCTTTTAGCCTGAAGAAAGCTATCACTGGAGCCAGAACTTTCGTGAACACTCTGGGCAGTAGATAAGCCAAAGGGCAATGCAGAGAACTGATAATGAGAAGTCCCAGCGCAGATACTTCCTGCAACTTAGCCTGATAGGAACATGAAGGTAAGCCTCCTTGAGATCCAGAGTTACCATCCAGTGATCTTTGCCCAGCAGAGGTAAAAGCTGTTGTAACGTCAACATTTTGAACTTGGGAATGTCCAGATAAGTGTTGAGGATAGATAAATCCAAAATTGGTCTCCACGTGTTCCCCTTCTTTGGTACTAGGAACAGGCGAGAATAAAATCCTAGGCCCACTTCTGGCAAAGGGACCGGCTGTATGGCCCCTATTTGAAGTAGCAGAGAAATTTGTTTGTGAGCCTCTATTCTTTGCTGAGGAGGAACGTCTGGCATGCCTTTGAAAGGAGGCAAGGTATGGAAATAAAACCTGTAACCTTGGTGTATGATATCCAATACCCATCTGTCTTGGGTAATTAAACTCCAATTTTCCTTGAAAAGTGCCAACCTTCCTCCCAAAGGTGCTGCCAAACGAGAAGGCTCTGGCAGCTGAAAAGGTAGGTCATTGGGCCTGTTTACGAAAGGACTGACCCCTGCCCTCACCAGAAGACTGTGCAGGCGAACTCCCTGTTCTAGGCCTGAAAGAGCCCTGAGCTCTGCCCCTACCACGTCTAGATCTACCCCTAGACTGGGAATCATAAAAAGGATACGTCCACCCCTTGGTAGGCCAATTCCTACTAAACCTAGGAGGCTGAACCTGCAAAAAATCTTTAACAGTCTGCATAGACTTAGCCTTGTCTTCCATTTTCTTTAAGACTGCTTCCACAGGTGAACCAAACAACACATCAGACTGTAAAGGAGCATCTAAAATCCTTGTCTTAACATGGTCAGATAAATTCTGATCCCTCAGCCAGGCGTGCCTGCGAAGAACTGACCCAGTGGCAGCCACCCTAGACGAGGCCTGTACAGCATCAAAACCACATTGCAAAGAATGCTTACCCACCTGTTAAGAAACATGTACCAAATCTTGTAATTCCTTACACTCAATACCTTCCAGCATCTACCTTAGACTTCAATTGAGAAAGTAGATAGTTTTGGTATTTCAACATGTGAAACTGGCAATTCAAAGCCCTCATAGCTAGGGTGGAAGAAGTGTAGACCTTCTTTCCCCATCTATCCAAAGCCCTGGCCTCTTTATCTGGAGGAACCGGATTTTTTACAACAGAAGCCTTGACACCCTTAGGCCCTTGACTAACAGTTTCTGGGTCCCTAGGACTCTTAAAAAGATACTTATGAGCTTCAGGCACCCTGTAATACCTATCCGGTTTAACAGGAGCAGGAGGCAAAGAATCAGGATTAAGAGAAGCCTCTGCAAATACATCTTCCACAACATCCAGAACAGGAGGTATAGCCAAAGGCCTATGCTGGGGTAAAACAAAAATTCCCTAAGCCTTTTCCTGGAATCAGAGAAGTCCTGACCTTCCCACTTAAAATGTTCCCTCATGGAATGAAGAGTCTCTGAAAAGAAAAATCCTCAGGAGGAGAAGCAGAAGGAGTAGAATCATCCACATCAGAATCAGAATAAGGAGAATACTCCTGCAAGTCTTCAGAAGACTCTGAAACATCCGAAGCCTGCTCAAAACTCCCCAACTCAGGTTCCACCCTAGGTCTCTTATCAGGAGGGGCAAAGAACCTCTAATCAAAGTAATCAAATCTTCTGCCATTTTAAGCATGTGCTTCTTGGGCACAGATCCTGAAGAACTAGGAGTGACACAAACAGAAGCTAAACCTGGCCTGCCTCTGGGAGAAGCCTTGGAAACAGAAGGAGAGGGCCTAAGCACCCTGGGAAGGGAGGGGAGTACAGTAACCTGAGAAGCCCCTTCAGCCTGACCTGCCTCCTGAGAGGCCACATCCTGCAATAACAAAGTCTCCCCCTGGGACTCCAGAGAAACCTCCGGAACCCCGGTTCCACCGACACCTCTAAAGAACCGGGGCGTCAGTACGGGACGACTCTTCTTGCCTGGACTTAGCTGCTTTGTCTTTGCGCTTCTTGAAGAAGTGGCGGAGCATCCGGCGGCATATTATAATTGCACCGCTTCCCAAAGACTAACCTGGCACAATCTAACCTTCGGCAATAGTGCGCTTATTGAACCTAGCACAAGCGACACCCAACACCGTCGTGCTCAGGCCCTAAACAAGGAATACACAAAGTATGATAATCTCTATGCGGTATCTGTTTCCCACAAGAAATACAGTTATTCACTTTTTCTGACATCCGGTAAACCACTGAGGCAAGAAAAACTAAAATATTCCAACGGGTACTTAGCCAACTTTGACTCGGTCTGAAACTCCGATTTAAAAATTTCAGAGCTGCTTCTGCATCGGACCATGCGGCAAAAGACTGAGGATATGACGTCGGTCATGCGCATTTGTACCCTGACGTCCTGATGTCAGTCTAATGCGCCTTGACCGACGTCAGCCTTATACTTTGATATTCGGGCCGACCGAGGACAGCGGACTACCCAAGTGTAAGGACTGCAGCAATGTGAGATGAAGAACATCAATGTGGTCAATTTGAGGGTCTGAATGTCTGGGCAAGTTTTACTATAGCATGTGATGAGATGCACACCTGATACGGCTGTTGGTTGCAGAGTACGAAAACCTGGAAAGCCTGAATTAAGCTAAGGTGGGGATGTCTGAGAAAATCCTAAGTTAATATTGCAGAAGGCATCAAAAGTTAAGTGAACAGAGTATTTAGCTTTAGTTTCATTTTTGTTGATTTCTATGAATGCTTTCTCTTTCAGATAAAACAATACTGCTGTGTTTTTACTTTACTAGCTTTTTTGAAAGGGCAGCTAATTTTTTGATTTTCTTGAAAATATGGACTGGAAAGAAGGATGTGCAAGTTAATGTTGTGGTTTTTTATAAGTATCTTCATTGGCCACATTTTTCTGGATATAATGCTTTTTTGTTTAATTTCAAAAGAACATTGTTTGCATAGTTCAGACTGTGTTCTTGAAGCATGACAGTTGTTAGCAGAGTGGCATCTAATAAGAAAAAAATGTTCTTGTCTACAGCAGAAAGTTAAAAGTAGGACCCCCCCCCCCTTATTCCTTGTACTTTTTAGTGACAACAGAACTGTCTTTTGAGACAGGAGGATTTGGTGTCTGAAGAACCTTTGTGGGAAAGAACTAGTGGAAGAAATCCCTTAGTGTTTTTGGATCCAGTTGTCTCTGGAATTTACTAATGAGGTACAGGCTAACACGGGAGGACTATGGCTGACCAAGTTTGCAGATGACTGCAAACTGGGTGCCATAATCGACTCTCCGGCTGACACAAAAATCCTCCAAAACAGTCTCAGAGACGGATAACTGGTGCCAGAGCCATGGCCTAAAGCTAAATGCCAAAAAATGCATAGTCATCCCCTTTGGGAAAAACAAAGTGCCCACAAATTACCACCTAGGTGGTAATCCATGAAGTACGGAAGAAGTAATTAGGGATTTGGGGACCCAAGTAGATAGTAATCTCTCCTTTGACAATCACGTTGCCACAGTGGTTAGAAAGACCTTCTATATAGCCCACCTCATCACGAAAGGTTTAACATCTAGATCAAGAGAGGTCATTGTGCCCCTCTACTCATCAGGCCCAAAATTGAATACAATGCCCCATTCCGGATGTACCTTACCAGACACCTACGGCAACTGGAAAGACCCCAAAAGTACCTCACCAAGAGGATCAAGGGACTCAAACAGATGCCCTATGCAGTTCGGCTAAAGAAACTCCAGCTCTACTCAGTTGCTTACCGCCTACTCAGAGGCGATCTGTGCCTGACGTATAAAGCCATGTCCAACCCAGAATTAATGGACATGCTCCACCTTAGGAAATCCAAATCCCTTAGAGCTACACGCTCCAGGGACTTAAACCTCAGCACAGAAATAAATAGGACATGCTGGAGGGATAGATTCATATCCCAGAGGCTCCCCCTCACTCTGGAACAAAATCCCAGTCCAAGTTGGGCAGAGCCCCTCACTGACCCTCTTCAAGAGAAATCTTGACGCGTGGATGGGAGATCGTAAATTTACCCCGGGGATCTCTTCTGTGTCCCTGCTAGACAGAGGCACAGTAAACTAACCTTAAGAGGGCTATCTTCTGTGACCTACTATTCAAAGGCACAGTCTACTAACCTAAAAGGGTGGCGAAAGCCAAACACACTCTGGCTAGGCTTATAAATGCCCTAGGGCAGATAGCCTAGCATCAACCTATGATGGGTGAGAGAGAATATCATGGTTCAGAACCAACACCCCAAGGAGAAAATGGCACAGCTGGGACAATTAGAGACGTTGTGCTGAGGCCCCAAGCAGGATCAGACAAATGAATAAAAATCTTCCCACACCAGGCAGTACTGTTGATCTTTTCAAACATTAAATTAATAGAGAAAAATCTCCGACTGGGTGCTTATCTGACTGGAAGATTATGACACTATGGAAAAAAGAACCAATGTACAAACTGCTATTGTTTTTAACACAAGTGAAGCACATTGGTCTGCAAGGCTAGAGCAAACAGAAGATGGTGCCTGACATCCTTCTTAAATCCTTATGACCAGACATCGGTCTTCGGATGTCCATCAGATAAGGACTGCAAAGACTCAAGAAATCGGGCCGGTCACAGCTGCTACATTGCTGCAACACAGCTTCATAGGTAGGTACTAGGCTATCGGCCCTGGGGCCTATACAAGCCCAGCCATAAAGGTACCCTGGCTTTTGCCACCCAAGAAAATTACTTTCCTGTGCCACTGTCGAGCAGAGCCACAGAGGTGATCCCGGGGTGAATTTCCTATTTCCCATCCAATCATCAAGATTTTTCTTGAAGAGTGCTAATGAGGAGTTTAGTTTGATATAGATAGGTAGTTTATTCCAGAGTATGGAAAGACTCTGGGACAGGAATCTATCCCTACGGCATGTTCTGTTTATTGCGGTGACAAGGTTTAGGTCCCTAGAACATGTAGCTCTGAGGGATTGGGATTTCTTTAAGTGGAGCATGTCCATAAGCTCTGGGTTTGACATAGCTTTGTAGGTTAGGCAGAGATCACCTCTGAGCAGGCGATATGCGAAAGAGTAAAGCTGGAGTTTTTTGAGACAGTCTGCGTAGGGCATCTGTTTTGAGGCCGGTAATATTCTTTGTGAGGTATTTCTGAGGCCTTTCCAGTTGTAGATGTCTTGTGAGGTACATACCAAAAGGGGCGTTGTGCTCTATAATGGGTCTAATGAGTGTTGAGTAGAGGGGAACAATGACATCTTTTTTTCTGGATGAGAAACCTTTTGTGATGAGGTGTGCCACGTAGAAAGATTTCCTGACTACTGTGGTGATGTGATTATCAAAGGAGAGACTACTGTCCACCTGTGTCCCAAGGTCTCATCACGCTTTCGGTGTTAAGTATACTGTTGCCTATATTGCAGTTCATGGGTACAGAGTTTTTACCAAAGGGGATGACAATGCACTTTTTGGCATTGAGGCTTTGACACCAGGCATCTGTCTCAGTGAGGCCCTTTTGCAGGATGTCCACATAGTTAGGAGTTTCGATTATGGCTCCTAGTTTGCAGTCATCTGCGAACTTTGTTAGCCAAAGACCTTCTGTGTTAGCTTGTACTTCAGAGAAGTAGATACCAAACAGGAGAGGACCCAGGACTGAACCCTGTGGTATTCCACTTGTCACTGGTCTGAAGTCTGATTTGGAGTCTGCTACTTTCACAGTGTGGGTTCTGTCAGTGAGCCAGTTGGCAACCCATCTTGTGACATAGGGATTTATACCTAGTTTAGTGAGTTTATCTATAATTCCAGAGTGGGGGATGGTGCCAAAAGCCTTGGCAAGATCTAGATAGGCTGTGTGAGCCACCTTACCCTTGTCTACGGCTTTGGTGACTGCTTCAAATAAGTATCAGGTTTAGGAGACATGATCTGCCTTTTACAAACCCGAACTGGGTGGGGTCCAGAGTTTGGAGATTACCAATGTCTTTGTTTATAAGTTCCATGATGACACGTTCCATGGCCTTGCAGACCAGGCTCGTCAGGCTAATGGAGTGGTAGTTCCCGGGGTGGCTCCCCCTTGTGGAGTGGGATAACAGGTGCTGTGCGCCATTCAGCAGGCACAATGCCTGAGGTGAGGCTATGATTGAACATGGTACTTAGGTGGGGGTGCCAGTTCGTTCTGTAGTTCGTGTAGAACGCAGCCTGGGATATTGTCTGGTCCCATGGATGCTGTGTTATTGGTTTTGGAGAGTGTGGTTTTTACCTGTGCAGCCGTGATTACAGGAACTTTACATTCTTCCGGTATAGAGATGGGCTCTTTAGGGGGTGAGAGGGGGGCGGGGGGTAAAGTTAGCACTGAACTTATCTGCCAGAATGTTGGCAATATCAGTTGGGTCTGTATATTTAGTGCCATTGTGCTGCAACTCAGAGCAGATCTGAGTGTTGCCATTGAGATTCTTGACATAGCTATAGAATGCTTTGCGGTTGTCTTTAGAATCAGTGGCGGGTTTTTTTTCTTGACTACAAACAGCATTAAAAGGTCGAACTGCTGGAACTTGAGACTCGAGCCACCACAGAATTTGGTGACAGTAAATGCTAGTTTAGCAAATTGGCAAGTCCATGGGATGGGGACAGTGCAGACCAATGAATGGACAGGGACCACTGAAGTAACCCGTATGTGAAACCGGGACCAGACAATAGATGCAGCCGTTAGAACAACAAGCCAAATAGTTTGAAGAGCAGGGTGATTCTGACATCTTAGGACAAGAGACTCTTGTAAACAAAGAGATGGTAATCCGCAGAGAGAACATTTCGCAGTTTTGAATTACTGTATCCAAATGGCATTGTCTGAACTCCATTATCTGAACTGGATCTAAACTGGATTTGTCAAAGCCTAATGTAAAACCCAAGGATAGACAACAGGAATAAGCAGTCTCTGGCTTTAAGGATACTTTTGTGGATCCGGTCAGGAGCTTGCTGCCCAGGTATGGAAAGACCTGGAATCCCTACAACATAAGGCAGGCTGCCACTACCACCATGCCCTTGGTGAACACTCATGCAGCAAGCCAAAACAGTAGTGCTTGAAACTTGTAATGACTGGCATCCATCCAAAAGCACAAGAACCTCTTCGATTGCCTGGCTATCTATATCACAGCAGACATCCTTGAGGTCCACCAAGCACATTCAGTCGGCCTTCCTCAGAGGAATGATGGACTGCACTGTGATCACCCAGAACTTGGCCTACTTGACATACTAATTTAAACTGCTGAGATGCAGGACTGGTCTGAGGTACTTTTTCTTGTTTGCTACTAAGAGAAACCTCAAGTACTTGTTCTTGTTTGACCCCAAATCCTTTTTGGTCCGATGGGAGGTCTTGGATGACTTAAGTAGCAGCTTCTTAATCTCTGCTGCTGCTCATCTTCTCTGATGGTATGCAACATCGCAAAGGGATATTTCTTTCTGGGGTGAATAAAAAGGGAATTTTATATTCTCTGGATATGGTTCTCATCACCCAGGCATCCAGCATGATGGTCTCCCAAGCTTCGGGGTGGAGACACGTACCCCTGGACTGCCTCCAGAGAGCAGCATTTGGGCAACCCTTCAACAGCCCTGGAAGGGGTTACCCAAATACGTCCATTAAAGTCCTGATTCTGTGGACTGCCTCTACCCCTTGGGTGATGTCCACTTAAGTTCCTTCAGCCTTGAAAGGAAAGTTCAGCAGGAGAGTCCTGAAAAAACTACTGCAACTTAAGAAAAGCCACACGCGCGCACACACCTTTTCTTGTTCCTGGAAAAGGATTTCTGAGGGGTGGAGAGAAACTCCAACAGCAGACAATATCTTTCACTCTTGTTTGGTCCCGGTAATAGTCTCTCTTTGACCTTCAGACCAAAAGAATAAGATCCATAATATGGGGCATTAATAAAGGATACCTTGAATCAGTCTGCAAAATTCTACAAGAACAACCAGGTGTGGATGCGCATGGCAATGCTAATGCCTGCAGTGCTGGCCATGCCATCTGCAGCACTGGACAACAGCCTCATGGACAATTTAGTTATAAATTGCACTATGGAGAGGTTAGCTGCCAGACTCTTCTGGGCACCTGAAGGCTGGTACGCCCTTACCGACGGAGACTTACGAGATCAAATCCCCACTGAAGTATAATCAAATGGACAAGATAATTCAGGACACAAGGCAAAGGTGTCTGAAACAAAGGTTCACTTTCCTACACAGTGCAATGCCAGAAACTCCCTGATGGGGGGGAAAGACCACAGAACTCATCAGGGATGTCCTCCTTTGTGGCTACAGCAACCAGAGTAGCATCCACAGCTTGACCTTCACTCAAGAAGCCAAGCAGCAGGACCAGGTCAACTTCAGATTCAAGGACCGTAGACAGAGACCAGTATTCTGCTCGGTCCTGGTCAGATCCAACATCAAGATCGGTGCAGAGCTGTCCACGGCTGAAGGCCCCAAAGGAAGGGATAACTCAAACCTCGAGAGTAGACTCCAACTTTAGGGTTACTGACCCCAGCTCAGAAATGTGCTTGGTCCTGAAAAGGCCAAGGTCAAGAACATCAAGGATGGTACCAATATCTGATGCATCCAAACAGTCAAAGCTGGCATAGGGGAAGGAAGTTGGATGTTTGGCTCTCTGGGCCACAAAAGCAAAGGATGTGCTGAGGAAGAAAAAAGGGATGGAGCTGAAGGCACCACAGCAACAGGTCAAGACCTGAGGTATAGAGAAAAGGATCCCTAGGGCCACCTGTGCTTAAAGACAGGAAAGCATTAGCAGCTCTAGACTGGAATTCAAAAAACTACCAACTGATCTGGCAGACCTGAATGAAATCGGGATGCTGGTTTCAACACTAATTGGTGAATTAGAGTCTCAGATGTGGGTAGAGGACGCTTATGGCAAGAAAGCAGTTATGGTAATTGGGAGAAAGGACCCTGACCAATAAGGAAGAAGCTGACGAGAGGAAGGGGTTAGGAATATTAACAGTTGTGGAGCCCAAGGATTCAAAATCCAGAATTGTAACCTCTGGCAGGCAGTGTTGATGTGGTACCGAAAGCATGGATTTCACCCGTGCCACAGAAGCTAAAGGCTGGTGGACCTTTGGATCCAGCTGATCATTTAAAGAAGATGAGGGGAGTTTGCATCAGGCCCACTGACTTTTTTTTAATTCCCTTTAGTAGCTCTACCCCTCTTCTTACACTTCTCTCACTTTCTCTTTCTTGGACGAGGGAGAAGCAGACAATGGGGTAAAAGATGATGATGGCAGAAGCATACCTTTTAACACAAGTTTAGCCCTTTTGCCAGTCAGGGCTATGCTACCAAAAGCAGTGCAGGCGTGACCACTACACGCAGGTGAGTCTTACAAAGGCAGTAGACAGACCTGTCATGACAGTCGTATGTGACCAGTTTGTGACCACACTTCACAAACATCTTGAACCCTACAGCAGTTTTAGTCCATAGCTATTGAGATAAAAAAAGACAACACTAGCATAACATCAGGAAAAAAAAAGAAAAAAGTCCAACAACCACAAAACTATGACACACCACCTATAAAACAGCAAGTTTTTTTTTTGTTAAGGAAAATAAAATAAAAAGAGGTAAGGCCACTAGAGAGAAGCCCACTAAGTCAAATAACAAACAAGTAACTAACAGTTGGCCTAAATACTTACTATTATAAAAGATAATAAAGAAAGAAAAGGCATTGAATAAAGAACTGCAATAAGGAAGAAAAAAAAGTCACTTGCCTAAGGAGCTCAAAGTAAAACATCTGATGATGAGGGAAATAAATGAGATCTGGGGAGATTTTGTTAGGGCAGGGCATTGTGGGTAGAGGACAGGAGAAGACCACATCATATCCCCCCCTTTTACACACCCATATCTATAACTTCAACCTCCTTACTTAAAGCAGCAATAAGTAATCTGTTGAGGTTTCAAAGCCTGTGATGGACCACAGAAATCACTCAGGAATTAACACCTGGATGTTTGCACAGATACTTTTACAGCATGCAATCCCATTCACTCAGGGATTTCTGAACAGTGTCTGCTAGTTTAGAAGTTTTAACAGTGCCTGAATATGTCTGGGCCACAAAATAAATAAATGAATCAATCAAATCAATAAATACATAAATAAATGGAATTCCTCTGGAAACACTCCAAGGGAAGGGATGCCCAAGAGATTCCCAAGCTCTCTCCCCAGCACCAAAACTGAAGGCAAACCCAGAGAAAGAATAGTTGTGTAACATCTTGCCATAACCATAGATATCCTCTTCCATGTTGCAGTATTCTTAAGTGTGGGATTTCCCACCTCAGCGACCCAAATGTCGTCTCCTATATAAAAGCGTAAGCCTGATATAGACAAGTTATTTCCAAATGTTATCATAATAGCAACACTTTCCTTATCTCTGAATGTGAATGGTCTCATGTGCATACAAAAAAAAAAAAAGGAGTAGTGAACAGTATTAAAAAATCCAAAATGCAAATAACTACACTACAGGAGACATATTTGGAAAGAACTAAGCATGTGAATTTGATAAAAAAAGGATTTCAAGATGGCTATTCAGTAGAATATCTGGGACTAAGAACAAAGGAGTACTTAAAGTAATTGCTACAGGAGCTCCAAAAGTGATAGAAGAGGGAAAAAAAAAACAAATGGTAGATATGTAGTAGTAAGGGGTTACTGGAAAGGGAGGATAAAAATTATACTAGCATGTACTTATATTCCACCTAAAATTGCTACAATGTAGCTTAAGAAAATTCTGGAAGAAATGGTCAGCTTTCAGCAGGGAATATTACTTATCGGTGGGGACTGGAATTTGATTTACAACAATGAGGATGTATCTGGGGGCCTAGAAAGGAAACTATAACAAAAAGGGGTAGATTTTTGAAGATATTGATTCAAATATTTGGTTCGAAAGATGTGAATTCAGTAGTAGGAGCTCAGAGAAAATTTACATATTATTCCCCAAGGTATAAAAACTAGACTAAGCTAGAGAGAAATTATATTTTATAGGAACATGTGCATTTAACTGAAAGTTTTGACATGCATGCAATAACTATTTCAGATAATGTGCCAATAATAACCAAAATAAAAATGCAGGGTAATGTAGTAAAAATGAGATACTGGTGCTTTCTCACCTATCTGTTAAACAGAAGTATTTAAAGAACAGATAGTGGAAATTATTCAGGTTATTACAGAACGTAGAAATGACTTTAAAAATATGGTAGAAATAAAAGAAAAAATACAGTAGAAATAAAAGAAAAGGACATGGTTAAGTAGTAATAAGAATTACTTGGTGGGACTGACAAATATTAAAGTAATGCAGGACAGGGGAAATCTGGCCGAACAAGAGGAGGAAGAGCAACTGCAGAATGCTGGAGAAAATAAGGGACTTCCTCAATAACATGCATGAGTTTAGAAAGTCTGCTATTAAGCAACTGTCTCTGATAATAGCTCCAGAGCACAAAAACTTTTAGCACATTGGCTCAGGCAACAGAAAGTAGAAAGGGTTGCTGCCAAGCTTAGGGGAGACTACAAGGAAAATAACCAGAGATCCTGCAGAGGTATTAGAAATGTTTTGGCAATTTTATGACAAAACTGTATAAAGCAGAGAAATATGGAAATCAAAAAAGTGTTTATATGTCTATAATGGTTAAGGTGATGCCAAAATTGACAGTTATGGATCACTGTGGTTTTGTGGAGGGGAAGCAAACATTTGACAACATTAACAGAACAATCATGATCCAGAGGGAAGCAGAATATAAGAAAATACCACTGCTGTTGGTAGGCCTTGATGCAGAGAAAGTCTCTGAGTAAGCCAGGATTTTACAAGTAGGTCAATAGAAGTATTTGCAATTCCTGACAAAATAAGGTTAATTAGGGGGATATACAAGGGATCTGAGGTAAAACTGAAGTAGGGGGATTTCGTTCTGATAAGTTGTTTGAACAGTGTAACCAGGCAGGGATGACCACTTTCCTCCATTTGCGTTATATTTAGAACCACTGGCAAAGAAAATAAGGGACTCGGATATTCAAGAATGTAATTGGTATGATAATTAAGAAAAAATGGCTTTATTTGCAGATGGTACTATTTTGTACCTGATAAAACCAGAAAAGGGCATTTCATTGTTGTGGAATATTCCGAGGCAGTTTCAAATCTTTTCAGGAAACAAAATGAAGATAAAATATAGACAACAGCTGTAAAATACCTACCCACATGCAAATTGGTTCAGCAACACATTTATGGGAACAAGATAAAATGAAGTTACTCAGGAGTATTGGTTAAAAACAATGTTACAGCAGCTAGGGATATGTGGGAAGAGACCAACAAAAAACAATATAAAAAATGATAAATTGGAAGCTCTGCTTTATGGATATGTATACCAAGATACAAAACAGTGAAACTGATTTTAGTACCTTTATTTATTTTGTTTTTTACACAGGTCAGACATTTTTATCAACCACAGAAGTTGCGGATAGCAATCAAAGAGTTGAAGGGTTTTATCTGGGAGGAGAAAAGGGCAAGAGTCCAGTGGGATAAAATTGAGCCTTCCAACAGAACAAGGTGGTTTGGGATTACCTGATTTGAAGGCGTATTTCAGAGCTATGCTAACAAGGCTCCTATAAACAGCATAAGCATAAAGCTATAATTTAAAGTGGAAAGGAATGGCAATGAAACAGGAGGAAGTTCAAGAAATAAGGACAGACAGATTTTGGATGGAGATCCTTAAGGAGAATAATGTGTGTACAGACTATTACATTCCTGAAGTAGCAGAAAATATACCAAGAACTAAGCCAGTTAGGCATAGCAGAAAGTTGATTCTGACAATAGGGATGACTACACTTAAGGTACAGAAAATATTCAAGAGGGGGCTGGAATTTACTGGACAGATCTGGCAAAGGAACCAAGGCATGCAGAGCAAATAATTAGGTAGGGAAAGAGAAGAGAATGGGAAGAGGACAAGAAATAATTTGGACTGCAGGCTAGAGATTTGATATCAATACTTGATAAGGACTGCAGAGTACAGACAAAGAGAAGGAATAGGGGATCCTAAGTGAAAGAACAGATCTGGCAGAGATTTTAGTGGAATCTAGAAAAAAAGCTGCTGCTAGAAAATGGATAACTAGCATGGAATATAAAATATCATACGCTAACTACAGGAATCAGAGGAAGTCAGAAAAGATAGGGAAGAGAACTGAATATGCAATTCACAAAGACACAATGGGAGGATATATGCATGGCTCCCAAATTTGCAACAAAGTGTAGAAGGTTTAGGATCTTTGCTTGGAAGTATTTCCATGGTTATATTTAATCTCCAAGCAGACTAAAGAGATTTTTTCCTCAAGTAGACTGAAAATGTTAGAGGTGACATGGGAAAGAAATAGGGTAAACTGGGAACATAAATTTTGTGAGTGTAATGAGTTGGCAGACTAAAAATTCCCTGCAGACGTCTCTGCTGGAAATATTGGGTGAGCAAATTGGTGCAACTAAGAAAAAGAGTTTTGAGCTGTGATTCAGAATCAGAACTGCCTAGACACAGTAAGGCCTTGTAGAGTTTAATTGTGATGGCTAAAAATAAAGCAATTACTAGAAAAAGGAAATCGTAGTTTAAACCAACTGTACTAGAAGCAGCGAATACAACAGACAAAAGAACTGCCAGTGGAATCTTTAGAAAACGTCAGCAGCAAAATGCACAGAAAAAATGAGAACTGTAGGAATACATGCACATCATCATTTTTTTTTGCTTTTTAGAAATGAGATTTAAGGAAAGGCAAAAATTGAATGAACTATGTAATGTTTGACTATCAATGACTGTACAGAAGATTATATATGTATAATGTTTGCAAATGAAAACATATCAATATGGTTTGTTTTAATTTATATAAATGCATGACTGCCTATGTCTTAAGCCATAATTTAATATGTACCTCGTTTTAAAAAAAATGGTTCTTTGCAGGCACAACTTCAGCCATCTGTGTACATCGAAGGAACCTAGGGCCCTCTCATCTGAGTTTAGGCTTAGGGAAAAAAAAAAAGATAGGGAGCTAAATGGTCTGGTTTAGAGTCAGCTCAGTAACCACTTCAGGCAGAGAGATTTTTATGTAGTGCCGCTCTGTCCTGATGGACAAACAGAAAAATGTTCTTTCCACACAACTGTCAGGAGTTTTGAAATTCATCTTCCAAGACAAGTGCCACCAAGAATAGTTCTTCCAAGACAGGAACTTATCAGGACAATAGGCTGCTTATTTGAAAGGGACAGGTCAGTTTCTCTATCAGGGCCCATGTCAGAGCAATCACTATACTGTTTACAGTGGTCTAATGAGGGCTCTACTTAACTGCTTAATAAAATGCCTGGAATATGCAGGAGGATACAATGGCACACAGCATGAAAAACAGAAGCATTCACCTTTATAGACATGCAAGTTTGAACTAATTTACAGCAGTCTGATAGGTATTCCAAGACCCATGCTACCCATGTCTTTCTGGGGTAAAAGGTTCCAGAGATTGGCACAAGGACAGCCTCTTGCACTTGCTCAGTAAAGTTTTCTTCTGCTGGGTTTCATAGCATCCTCCTAAATGTATGGCATGTCTTCTGAAAATCTGTTCCTGCCTGGGATTACTCAAGATCACCTAAGCTGCCAACTTCAGTGTGGCCAGGTTGGGGTGCAGTAAGGACCCTCTGTTTTGTGTCATCAGCTCTGCTAGCTGAGGCTACACCTCACGTTTTCCTTTTTTCCAGGTTGTACAGGACAGGGAACTAACACTGTCCTGGCAAAAAAGGAGCTAGTATAATCATTTCTGACCTGTTCCCCTTAACTTTTATCAGTATCCTGCAGATCAGTGCTATGGGAGGTGAAAGCATTCACAGAATCCTACCTCTCCAGTTCAGGGAGAGGACATCTATAGTTCCTGAAGTTGCTAGCTTTGACCAAAACCGTCTCAACTGTCTGCTCAACTGTAAGGCAAACAAGTCCACTTATAATATGTACCATCTGCTGGTCATGTCTAAAAAGGTTACATCCATTCATATTGCTCTTGATCTGTTCAGTGTGACTGATATCACATTTTATTCTGAGGGAACACACCTAAACATCAGGAAACACACTTGCGCTGTAATCATGGCAAGCCTTCACACCAAATAGGAACAAGTCACTCCCTGTTTCTGTACTACCTGACTGTGGCAGCCCGTCTTCACTTGCGGGACCCACTCTCCTGCATTTCAGGGAGAACTACTTTCACTGTCAGAATGGGGGCCATCATTTTGTTGGTGTTTACACATTTCTCTCTCATTCCAACTATGCTGATCCTTTCTGCGTGAAGATCCTCTGTATGGGCTCCTCATGCTATGTCTGAAGAGTCTGCTGTAAGGAAGACTGTTGGTTGTGGGAGCCAAAAAGGTATCACCTTTTGGCGGTGGTAGTGCTGCGGTAGCGTTGCCGCCTCACAGTAATACGTTGTCCTGTTCGATTCTCAGCTAAAGCGTCTTCTGTGTGGAGACATGCGTGAATGGGCGTACCTTTGTTGAAGGTTGTACGTCAGGGCTGGCAACTCGGTACATAAAAATCTGCTGCCAATCATTAGCAGACCAGAGTTCCGCTGTGGCGACCCTTAACCGGGAAAAATCGAAAGATACAACAACTGTTGAGTCCACCATAACACATCTTTATGTATTTTCAAGAGCTACTGAAGTTTCCTCATGTGCACCCATGTCAAGGGAACCATCAAAATTACATATATACATGTACCCTAGAAGTCTCCAGTATTGCCAGGATGTAATTTCTTGCTCTTTAACTCATTACAGCCAAATGATGCCTCCAGGTGCCTCTGCAGTTGCATCCTGTCGCCTCTTGGCGTCAAATATTGCTTGCACATATTTACATCAATAATTCCAAAACCATGCTTACATAAAGCACTAAAAAGATTTTATCTTAAAGTTTAAACAGGAAACACAACTGTACTGATAGCTGATCTCTTTCCAGAACAGGTAAAGAGATATTAATTATTTATACTACCATAAATGTCATTTTTTTAGCCTACCTTGAAAACCAGCTACACAGACAGAATCGCTTAGTCTCATATCAAAGCTATCAGCTGTTCAAACCAAATGTTGTCGACAGGCAGATGTGCGCAACCTGAGCTGAAGCTGAGATACTGGCAATTGTTTACAAAATATTACAAGCTTAATAGTTACTGTGTTTACTATGACTTACAAAATCCAGTTTTAAACATAGAACCTAAAGAATACTACCACTATAAACAGTTTGTACTGAAGAGTTTACCATTCATATTCTTTAGCAATCCTTAAGGTTCCAGAAAGATGAGCATTTGTTTGATACGTGAGAACGTAATTGATACTATCAAAAAGCTTAGGATCTACCTACTGGAATTTATAATGCAAACATTCAGAGCTCCACTGGAGAGAAAAAGAGTCAATAGAAAACCAATTCCCTTGGGACAACAAAATAGTGTAACTTGCCAGTATTAACTGAAAAGCTTACTAGCTCTCCTAGGCACAAAACAGAAAGCCTCATGTTGAGTTACAGGTTAATAAATTTAGTGCACAGACTACACAGTACAATGTGCCCATTGTATCAATGGTTCATAGATTTGTACCAGGCTAACTACCCTTAAGGGTTATATTAAGACTAGCCAACTACCCCCTGTGGGAATCAAACCCTGCACATTGTGTCCTTAAGGTAAACACTATAACCATTATTGCCGACCTCCAACCCCTTAATTTTCAAGGTACACCAGTGAGATGTAGAAAATGTAAGGGAAGAATGGTTTACAGACCCAAGGAGGAGTACAAGACTTGCAACTAAGACTACACAATTGAATCTTTTCGGTTATTTTACCACGAAGCGTGAATGACTTAGCTTAGTTCTGGTGAGCACATCAGTTAGTGGAAAATGAAAGGGAAGTGCTAGGAAATGACTTTACCAATTATACTAACAGTGTTGTGACTGAATAAGACAGTTATGTTCAATACATTTATTTAGGAAATATGTCCAATTAAAGAAAATTGGCTCTCTTATTTCTGATGGTTATGTTGGCAGATGGGTGAGGTGACATGGCCAAACCAGGGAGCATGATAGACTGGTAAAGCATGGAAAAGAGACATTCTTCCTAGGTGATTTTCTTTGTCGTGTGCCTCCCAACCATCAAGCCATCGCCTTGATAAGAGTGTGCCCATTCACTCCTCTACTCCAGGGCCTCCACCTAGAGCTAAGGCAAAAGCTATCCAAGGGAAGCAGTAAAGTACAGTTGTGTACCTACCATAAATGTAGATGTTAGAGTGTATTCACTGTTGCAGTCATTACTCTTGGGTTATCCTGCTGGCAGGCTACCCGCAGTCAGACTGAATTCCAAAGTCCTGGTCCGGCGTCAGCTGCTGTCGCCTCTTCCCTGACGTCAGTGTGCCAGGGGGTATAAAAGAAGCAGCCAACGCCATTTTCTTCAGTTTTTCTTGCCCCAGATGTCAGGCGCCCCCAAAAGGGTAGGCTAAATATATTATGCCAATAAACATACATGCAGTAAAGAAACATTTCCTTCATCTACAAGCAAATACACCACATAGGTTGTATAGAATAGATAAGTATAGATAAACCCCAATAAAAGAAAGGGGGAGGGTAACCTGGACTGCAACAGTGAATACACTTGAACATCTACATTTATGGTAGATACACAGCTGTACTATGTTCATCGTGTTTCATTGTTGCAGTCATTACTCTTGGGTTAAATCCCAAAGTTGAGGATAGGTGGCTGGTCTAAATAGGATTAGGAGAGGCTATGAGGCCCTGCAGAACTGCAGTGGCAAAGCCTGATCTGGATTTAGAGTAAAGAGGTAAGTGGTAGTGCTTTGTAAAACTGTGCACTGAACTCCAAGTTGCAGCCTCTAAGATGTCTTTGGTTGGTACTCCTCTGAGGAAGGCTGCTGAAGTGTCTGCTGCTCTGGTAGAATGAGGCTTAATGCCCTTAGTCACTGATTTGCCATGCTGAGAATAGCAGAAACAGATGCAATGGCCTATCCATTTAGAAATAGCCTGTTTTGAGATAGCTTTTCCTTGTGATCCTGCAGCATAAGACACAAAGTTGCTCAGTCTTTCTGAAAGCTTTAGTTCTGTCCAAGTAAAAGCGTAGCTGCCTGTGTATGTCCAAAGAATGCAGAATTTTCTCACCCTTGTTCTGTGGGTTTGGATAAAAGGTAGGCAAGTGAATGGTTTGGTTGAGGGCCAGACTGGACACCACCTTAGGCATAAATGTTGGGTTTGTCCTCAGAGAAACCCTGTCTGGATGAAAAATGATAAAAGTTTCCACAGCCATGAGTGCTTGTAACTCCGAGACTCGTCTTGCAGAGTTTATTGCTAGGAGCAGAGTGGTTTTCCAGGATAAGAATTTTATATCAGCGGTTGAGGCTGGCTCAAAAGGAGACAGTGTGAGTTTTTCCAACACATAATTGAGGTCCCACGGCAGAAATGGTGCTCTCCTTGAAGGCCTGATGTTTATGTCCCCTCTGAGGTACTGCCTTATTAAAGGAAGAGAAAAGATAGGTGGTTCCGTATTGTAATGGGCTGAAATGGCAGAGGCATGAAACTTAATTGATGAAAAGGAAAGGACTTTGTCCAGCATATCAGTTAGGTATTGTAAAATCGGAGGGATATTAGGAACATGCATGTCAATGCCTTGTTCGCGGTTCCAAGCACAGAATCTCTTCCATTCTTCTGCATAAGATTTTCTGGTACTGGGCCTCCTAGCCTTCAAGATAACATCCATAACAGCTTTTGAAAAAGGAGTGCTCTGAATGGCTACATTATCCGCCATGCTGCCAGATTTAAGGTCCTGAGCTGGCTGTACAGGATCTGATTGTTTTGTTGGGTCAGCAAGTGAGAAGTTTGAGGCAATATCCATGCTGGACCTCGAGACAAGCTCTTCAGGATTGGGTACCAGTGCTGGCGTGGCCAGTCTGGTGCAATCAGTATCACTTTTGGCTTCTCTTATCTAACACCTTTAGGAGTACCCTGGGAAGGAGAGGCACTGGAGGAAATGCATATACTGTTAGATTTTTCCAGATGAAGGATAGGGCGTCTACTCTCCATGCTTGTTTGTGATAAATCCTTGTGCAAAATCTTATAATTGGCAGTTGTGATGGGAGGCAAATAGATCTATGTCTGGGCATCCCCATTTCCTTGTTATCATGCTGAAGACTTGTGGATCCAGTTTCCACTTGTGGGAATCCATGAGGTTTCTGCTTAGTTAGTCTGCCAGAGTATTTATTTTTCCTGGCAGGAATTGTGCTTGCAGGTGAACTTGATAAGCCAATGCTGTGTCCAATAAGGTCATTGCTTGTCTGCAGAAGGGGTAGGAATGTGTACCTCCCAGTTTGTTTATGTATCACATGACCGTAGTATTGTCTGTCTTTATCAATAGCTGTCCTGGATGAAGTAGATCCTTGAAAGCTGTCAAAGCATTCTGAACAGCTAGCATCTCTTTTTGATTGATGTGAAGATGCATCTGGCTTGCAGACCATGTGCTCTGAATACACTTTCCTGCCATATGGGCCCCCCAGGCATAATCTGATAAATCCATTGTCAGTGTCTGTCTGGCTGTGGGTAAGGTGAATGGCAGACCCTTGTTGTGGTGACAGGCCTGTGCCCATCGAAACTCCTGTTGCAGGCAGGGAATGAGTGTAATTACTGTCTCCAGGCTATGGCAATGCTGAGTCCAAACACTTTTTAGATACCAATGTAGTTTCCTCATATGCAGTCTGGCATATGGAATTAGTAGAATGCAGGATGCCATGAAACCCAAGGCCTGCAGGATTTTCCTTGCAGATAACTGGGTCTTTGTTGCCAACTATTTGAAGTAAGAAGTCAGTTGCTTTTGTTTGTCTGACGTGAGATAAGCCATCTGGGCAGTTATAGTTAAGCTTGCACCCAGGAAAATTGTCTCTTGAGAGGGTACTAGTTTTGTTTTCTTTTCATTTTCTGTGTACCCTAGGCAAATTAGTAATCTTTTTACAAACGCCAGATGCTTTAGAAGAATGTCTTTGTTCTCTGCTTGAATAAGGCAGTCGTCCAAGTAGGGATATATTTGAATTCCTCTTTGTCTGTAAAATGCAATTACTAGTGCCAGGCATTTTGTGAAGACCCTGGGCGCAGTAGATAAGCCAAAGGATAGCGCAGAGAATTGGTAGTGCATTGAGCCAGCTATGAACCTGAGGTATCTTCTGCAAGATTGGCTGATTGGGACATGCAGGTATGCCTCTTTTAGGTCCAAAGTTACGAGCAAAGCCTTCTTGCCCAGCATGGGCAGTAGCTGTTGTAGAGTCAACATCTTGAATTTTGGAACCTCCAGAAACATATTTAGTATAGACAGGTCCAGAATTGGTCTCCAGGCTTTGTCCTTTCTGGGCACTAAGAAAAGTCTGGAGTAAAATCCTTGTCCCTGCTCTTGTTGTGGTACTTGTTGAATGGCCCTGATGTCCATGAGGGCTGTAATTTGCTTTTGTGCCTCTGCCCATTGATTATGTGGCAGGTCTGGCATACCTTTTGCCATTGGTAGGGTGTGAAAATGGAACCTGTAGCCTTGGGACACACTGTTCAAGACCCATTTAATTTGTCTTGGGTAACCATTGGCCAATTTGATGAAAAAAGTGCTAGCTTCCCCCTAAGGGGGCTACCAAAAGAAAAGTGCTTGGATCTGGCAGAGGAAAGTCATTGGGACTGTTTCCTGTAAGGTTGTGATTTGTCTTCTCCGCTTTTGGAGGTAGGAGCACCCCATTGTTTAGGTCTGTATGAGCCTTGGGGCTGAGATCTGCCTCTGTGACGTTTGTATCTGCCTCTTTGTGGTCTGACACTGGAAAGGACCAATTTTTTGAAGGCCAGTTCCTGCTAAATCTGGGTGGCTGTACCTATAAGAAATCCTTACTGTCTGCATGGATTTCGCTTTATCCTCCATTTTCTTCAACAGCTCTTCTGCTTTAGCACCAAACAAAGTATCATGTTGTAATGGGGCATCTAATAATTTTGCATTAACATGATCAAGCAGATTCTGTTCCTGTAACCAAGCATGCCTTCTAATAACAAAACCTGTAACAGCGGCCCTGCAAGAGGCCTCCAGTGAATTATAACCACATTGCAAAGTATGCTTTCCCACTTGTTAAGCTGCATGCAATAAATCCTGCATTTCCTTGTTCTCTGAACCTTCAGAATTTGTCAACATTTTCTGTTTAAGCAGTGACATTAAGTATTGCTGATATTTAAGCATATGAAACTGACAATTTAAAGCCCTTACAGCCAAGGTAGCAGAAGTGTAAACTTTTTTCCCCACATCTGTCCAGTGCCCTAGATTCCCTATCAGAGGGGACAGGTTTCTTTGCAGTGGAAGCTTTGATCCCCTTGGGACCCTGAGATATAGTTTCTGGGTCAGCAGCGGGGTTTTTATATAGGAATTTATGAGAATCCGGGACCCTACAGTATCTGTCTGGCTTAGCAGGAGCAGGAGGTAAAGAGTCAGGGGACAGTTCGGACTCTGAAAATACATTATCTACAACGTCTAGAACAGGTGGAATAGCAAGAGGTCTGTGCTGACGAAGTAGCAGAAAGTCTCTGAGCCTTTTCTTAGATTCAGAGTAATCTTGGCTCTCCCAGTGGAAATGCTCCCTCATGGTATGCAGGGTTTCCCCAAAAGAATAATCCTCAGGAGGTGAGGCTGAAGGAATGGATTCTTCAGCATCAGAGTCCTCATAGGGAGGTACAGAATAATCCTGTTCAGAAGAGGAATCAGAGGAAATAGAAACCTGATCAGAAGAATCATATTCTATCTCTTGCCTAGGCCTCTTATCAGGAGGGGGATGGGAACCCCTGATCACAATAATTAGGTCTTCGGCCATTTTAAGCATCTGTTTTTTAGGCATGGAAGCTTGAGTAGGAGAATGCTGTACTTGTTTCTTTGTCTTCAGAGCAGCTTTAGTCTTTGAAGCTGAAGATGGATTAACATACAACTGTGTAGGTCTGAAGACACCCTCAGAAGCCGATGCCTGCTCAGCAGCTCCAGACCCATCTGAGGGAATGATTTCAGAGTGTCCAATATCTTGAGTATCCAGAGGCCCAGTCGGCTGCACGTGGGAGTCAGAAGCAGCCTGTGGCTCTGAGGTAGCAGGCGCCAGAGGCTGCGAAAGCACCTCACTGAGAACCGGCGAACCAGCGACTGGCCTAACGGAGGCCTCGTCTGTTTTGGACCTCGGATGCTTATCCTTTTCCTTGTCCTTGTGTTTTTTGTAAACTCCGGTCATCGGCTGTTCCGACGGCATTATATAATTAAATCTTCGGCCAAAGTAATGAAATGCAAAATCGAACCGACGCTTAATAGTGCGTTGGTCAAATGTAGCACAAAACTGACAGCTAGCAACGTTGTGGTCAGGGCCTAGGCAAGGAATACAATAAGAGTGAAAATCCTTATCAGGTATTTGCTTCCCACAAGAAATACAATTCTTAACTTTCTGACATCGGTCTGAAGCAAGAAAAAAGTTTCCGCAATGGGGTAACTTAACTTTAATGAAGACTTCGGTTCTGAAATTCGGATTTGAAAATCTCAGGAGTCTGCCGACCGGCACTTGCGAACTGCTTTTGCTTCGGAAACTGCGCGACAAGAAAGACTGAAGAAAATGGCGTCTGCTGCATCTTTTATACCCCTGGCGCACTGACGTCAGGGAAGAGGTGACAGCAGCGGACGCCGGATCAGGACTTTGGAATTCAGGCCGACTGCGGGTAGCCTGCCAGCAGGATAACCCAAGAGTAATGACTGCAACAGTGAAACACGATGAACATCTACCCAGTAGAAGCAATGATGATAGTACCTTGTGGTTTCAACAGCACTTCGGCAAGGAGAGTAACTAGATATCTTAAATACACCAGACAGCCTGGGGGAGGGGGCATGCAAAATGTACCACTACAGCGAGTGTCCCGCAATTCCACCAACAGCAACCGCACACTTTTGCAAACTCAATTCAAATGTCACAACCCATCTTTGAATTAGTGAGCCTAACTACCACCCCCAGGCTGCCCATATGCAGGACCACCCTTCTTCCAAGGAATACAGTTTTGTATGCCTGGCCTTGCCACTCCCTCACAACAGGATAGGCATGCCTATCCTCCTGCTACTAGTTTCAAGTACCCGAGCCATTAGTCAAACACAGATCACCTGACCCTTAGAGCTCAACTGCCTTATGTTATGAGCGCAGGCTTGAAGTAGATATAAGCAGACTGTACAGGAAGATGCGTGATGCAGATGATATGCCTCAATTAACATACTGCAGACACACTAACAAAAGTGTTATAGAGTTTAGACAGCTTGTCATCATACTTGACTTAGTAAACAGGCAAGAAAAAGTAACACATAACGGGACAGAAGTGGCTGGGGGGCTCTGGGTGTCCTTCTCTGCACGTTGTTGTCACAGGGCAATTACAAAAAGCATGGATGCTTACTAGCTGAACAGATCTTTCTCAGAGAATGGCTAAGCAGCAACATATTTAAATAAGGAGACAACAATAATAATGAAAAAGGGGTCACACAAAAAGGCTACAAAAAATGGTGTGTATTGGAGGTAGTCAAGAGTGCTGTACATAGTACTACTTGAAAACAAGTAGCTTCCTCACATAATACAACACAAGCTGTAAAGTTTGCAGTTTTGCAAATGATTATCAAAAGGGATAGCAACACAGAACTAATATAAATGGATAAATGCACTTAAACGTATTTAAGATGGATATAAACTACTGGGTCTTGACACTATGAAACCAGCTTCGAAAGTAAATGTTGATAACAAGTTGAAATTTTAAACATGGATTTTACTAGCTATGCCTTTAAGTTGCTTAACTAGAACTGATCATGTGATATGGAGAGCGCCATTCAGAGAAATGTGGCCTGTTTTTACTACCTGAAGCAGCAGTGAAGTGTGAAAGGTTATACTGTGTTTTTATAACTTGGTCTATGTCCTGATGTCAGTTTCTTTTTCGTTTTAACACAAAGTGACAATAGATGTCGAGACTTCAGGTGGATGTAGAGCGATTTTAACTCATATTGATTAATGATTTTCACGCCACACCAAATGAAAAGCAATAAAAGTTATAATAATAAAACGTATAAATAAGACTTCTCTAAATAACAATAAAAAAGGTGTTTACAAAGAAACCCTATGGAATAAACAGCAATGAAGTTACAGTAAAAATTAACAGCACAACACTGAAAAGATGAATGCTACTACACCTGAGATAAACAGAAAAAGATGTACAAAACTGATGGCAACTCTGAACATAAAAATGTATGTAACTGTAAAATACTGCCTTCACTATTGGAAAAAAAAAAAAGAAAAGAAAAGAATATTTGAATAAAAAGGAAGACCATAATAAGCATTTACAAAAACAAACGACCTTTTCACTTCTTGCAGAGAGCTGCCTCATACTAATTGCTTATACACACACATGCATTCTAAGTATGCTTTCACAACTGGCCATTTAAATGGTCAATGTTAGCATTCGCAGAAAAGATATCAAATCTACTGGTGAGACACTTGCATAAACAAGAATTTCCAAATTTCCCAAAATAAAGAATTAGAAGTTAAATACAAAAAGCTATCCTTAATGTTGACCAATAAGAAAATACATTTTCAAGGCACACAGTCTACAAAAATATTTACGGTATAACAGCGATTTTTTTTTTAATATGTACACATCATTTGAGGTAAATCTAAGTCTAATTGCCATGAGTAACATGAAAGTTTAAAGACAACAAATTTCATAGCTCTTTAAATGCCTCCTAAGATTCACTGATAGTTGCACCTTCAGAATAACCAAAAGGAAAACAGATTTTGTACAGGAACTTGTACTTTTTTCTTCATAAATTTAACAATTGGTGCCCCTCATATTAGTGGAAATATAACAAACAGGTTACTTAAGCTGCCTATTCATTCATTACCTGATGTCGCTTAATGATGTCCTTCAATTTATTGGCAAGTTTCAAGTCAACCTCAGAAGAAAGGTAGATAGTTGGGCGAGTCAGACAGTTATTCTGTAAAAGAAAGCATTTTTCATGCATTACATACATACCAACAAACAAAAAAAAGGCAGCTATGTTGATGTCAATTTCACCATACTTCATTCACCCACTTGCATCATAATAAACACTCCCTCCTAACCTCAGCTGCTGCCCAGACCTCAGCTGGGGAGCTGAAATAAGGCTAGGAAACTATTCCCATTCCTAGTTCTGGCACAGTCAATGAGTCGTATAGTAAAGTGCGACACTGACCATGAACAGTGGAATAGGACAGTAAGACTGCAGTGTTTTAGTGGTTACAACAGAAAAGATGGTGGTAGTGGGAAACTCCACTGTTCTTAGTTGCACACTGGTCAACTTATACACACACAAATTTTTTTTACTATCATACTATCATCATCTTGTCTCTATTATTTAAAAAATTTCCCCCCTCAAATTTTGGCTTCCCTTTTCCCGTACCTGTTTCCCTTTTTCCCCTTTTTGCATCTTCTCGCACACCAACCAGCGTTCTTACCCTTCTTTCCA